>NW_027499683.1:0-102507 GCF_021521415.1 Bidens hawaiensis | reverse complement strand
GAAGGACCATCATTATTCTATCCAAGACATGTTTTAGTTGACCACAAAATATTAAACTATTGAAAAATTAAGAAAAGGCTAAACTTAATGCTACCTTACTAAAACACCAGACAATATCTTTCCATCTTACCCAACCGGAATTTGTTCAATTTGTTGGTAATTGTTAATTTCCAGAACCAAAGAATAAATCTTTGATAAATAAGTGATATAAAACAAATCAAATCAAATCAAATGATCTCCATCACAAGTTTGAGATAACCGTAGAGATTTTAAAAATGAAATTTAAGAAATAAAACCTTATCATCTCCTATGCCGGAAGGCGGAAGCATTTGGGGGTTGTGCATAGTGAAGCCGCCTACCATGCTTCAAACTTTAATTGAGGAAGAAATTGATTGCCTCTGTATATTAAAAGCAAACTCGCTTTCATGAAGTCATTTCCATTCCATGGGTGAATGAGTGTAGAAATTTACTAATTTAGGGTTCTTGATTTACCATCAAGAGTCCTGTGATATCAATAAGGAGACGGTTTCTATCTAAGGACATCAATGAAGACGAATAATTGGGTGGCCACTAATCGTTGTCGCTACATATAGACGTTGGAATCACGGTCGCCAATTGTTGGATTACTTGAAAGATAGTGTGAAACCGTCTGATTTTGAAGGATCGGTCGAGTGAAGAAACCATCTGGTAGTGGTAAGTAGTAACCATATGCAACTTCTCTTTATAAAAAATAACCGACAAATGCTGAATGATGAGGCATGCCACGTGTTACAACAATATGCAGGGAAGATTAAGGGGGGGGGGGGGGGGGGGGGGGGGTTTGCTGTGTGAAAGACAGGTGTAAAAAAAAGCCTTGTTTTATTATAACAGTAGATATAATGCTACATTTATAACAAACAGAAATATATAATTGATGTGTGCTGTAAGTGTGGTGAAATATAATGGATTGGATGATTTAACTTTTTCACAAGATCGTGTTTTAAATTTATAAAAATGATTTCTACAAAGACTAGACACACACAAAATAGGAAAGTGTACCTATCGTATATTTAGAATAATATTGGTAAGAACCAAGTATCGATCCTGTGGACACAAATCTTTCGAATAATGAATCATTTTTTTACTTTAATCGGAGGTTTTAATCATATTGGGGTTAATTTTTGAACTTTTTATAAAATATAAATACTTATATATAATATATAGGTGACCAAGACGATAAATTCTAAACAAGTAGTTCAATTATATGAAGGTTACCATCTAAGATCAAGAATCCACTCCATTTTATCCTTTATAATTAATATGTAGACATGTGGTAAACTTGCCGTAATAATATATGATAGATATCTCCTCATTTCTAAGCGAGCATATATGACATAAAAGAGAGTAGCATGCGCATTTTGAAGTCGACCCTTTCCTAATGTCATGCTACCTCAAGGATGTCAATTTAAGTTGGCAAGTAGTTTCGTAAAGTAGAAAGATTAGGATTGACTTCGATTTCTCAAATACCAATTCTAACAACTTCGGGTGGTTATAGTTCATCACATAACCTCCCCTTGGTTGATTTAAGTAGGTTATAGTTACACATTCCGTTAACATATGATTTCTTTAACTAGCATGATATCCTAAGCAATTGCGTTAGCGATGCCATTTTCGAATTACCAAAACTTAGAGAAATAGATCATAACTTATATCTCATCATTTCTAAATACAATATAAGGATCCATGTTTTGATAAGTTATCAAAGTATTTATATCTTTCAAGAACATGAATCAATCATGAATGATTGCCAATATAATTGACAATCACCAACTTTGAATTGTTGAATTAAGATGGTGAAACATTTCTCATCAAAAGATGATTGCAAGATAACCATGTACTTTAATAGACTAAACCACATGTCTTATACTATTATCAAGTAAAACAAAGCTTCTTCATAGATATTAGATGATAAATACAGTTTAGCTCATAATGAGCATAATTATTAGAATGGATGATGATAACAAACACATGATTAAACTAGAACAATCTAACCAAATGTAGATGAATCTTCCTTCTTAATGATGATAATGATGGTTGATGATGATGATCTCCAAGCCTTCAAACTCTTCACTAGATCTTCAATATGAGTGTTAATGGGTGTTTTTATAAGTGAAAACCGGATAGAACTCTCTTCAAGGCTGTTAGAACTCCTGATTCGTATCAATCCAGTAACAATAACAATAACAGATCTCAGATATGTGTATAATCGATTAATACGTTTACATAGATCTAGCTCATAATTACCTTAGATTAAGTGTTGTATATGTTTATGTATTATCAGTATATATCAATTGTTTGTATAATATTAGGTTGAAGATCGAGAGAGCGTTTTGACCGGGTTTTAATAATTAACTCTCTCAAAACTCTTATTAAGCGGTGAACAGTGTTCACGTATAAATAGAAGACGAACCTAGTTCGTTAACATCCCCTAAGGAACTAGAGTTCGCTTCGTTATATACACTTAAATAACGAAACACCCCCTGATTCGTTAACATCCCCTAACGAATCAGGAGGGAATAAGCTTAAGTCTTAGTTCGCTAACATCCCCTAGCGAACCAGACCATACATATAGCTAACTAGACAATAATTAAACTAATTATTACATTAAATATTAAACGAAAACATTAACGTTAATTACAAAGACTCAAGACGCAAAACCGTGCACTAACAGACACCCCCTCGTCTTGAGCTCTTTGTCTTTAAATTAATTGAAGCGCTTGGGACTACCAGTCTCTGCAACTATGAATTCCATACTCATGACATACACGAATAACTCGTTGGAATTGCATAGCCAGGTCGTAGTCTTCGTGGCGCTCGAACAAAATCTGCTTCCTGTGGAGCACGTCATTGTCTATCTCTGATAAATTAACCAACCACATCGGGTCGATTATCTTGATGAGCTCAGTCTTCAGTCCTCTACCAAGAACAATGACGGCCTCGCCAGTACGATTGTCATAGTACCAACGGTTTGAACGATAGATACATATTTTGAGGCATCGTCTTCACAGGAACCTGCTTCATCGTCTATGGCGGCTTCACCTTTAGGACAAGTTTCCTCCCAGCCAGTCCTAGGATCAATCTCGTCAATACGTTTACGCCTAGGGACCTAAGGCTTGAAGAACTTGAAGCCATGATTGACCGTGAACAGTAAGTGTTGGTGAAACCACTCAGCTGTTCGGTAACCCCCACGATTGATAAATGGACGTCTCGTGAGGGTACGAACATCCCACCGCGGCAAAGTAAGAACATCTATTATCGTCTCGTAGTATTGGACCCCCTTCTCCCACTTAACTATACATACTTTAAGCTCAGAATCATAGAGCCATGAGACAATATCACCATGTACCTTGGAAACAGTCTTGAAGGAGGTCACTTGGTTTTCTTTAACCCATGCAGCAGTAGTGTCTTTACGTTCTTGATCAACGTATCGATACGCACTGATGATTTTGCCCACTTTCTGACGTTTGAACCATCTTGCAATATCATCATCAGTTATGACTTCAAGTGACTGAACTGTCCGCTTACACTTCAACACCTTTTTCAATTCATCTTTTGTCGCTTTAACTGTCTGTTCATCAAATACTGGAGCACCTTGATCAACATTAGTGTGTTGAAACAAGTTCGGATACTCCTCAGCAGTTACATCTTCCATCTCAACATCCTCATCTTCATAAATAAAGTCCCTTATTCATCTGAATTGACGGATCATCCGATATACCTTCCTCATTCACCACCTCGACATCAGGCTCAGTCTCTAAAGCAGTCAACTGATCGTCATTCAGCCCAAGCAATATAGAAATCTGCTCCCGTGTCAGAGACCTATCCATAAACTCACCAACCTCTATCTCATCTCTGTTTACCATACTCCTAACCATCCCCAATCCATCCACAAATATCACAGTGTTAGCTGCAATCATCTCAATAGGCTTAGCGGCAGTTGGATCCTGATATATAATAATCTGTTTACCCGAGTCTTCACCGCCACTTGTACCAGCACCAGAAGATGAACCGTGCGATTGTTTAGGCTCACCTCCTGCACCAGACTCGTCAGGATCTTGGTCATCATCTTTGAGTTTCTTAAGGGCATCTTATTTGCAAGTCAATTGCAAGATCAATTCTTCTTGTTCCTTCATTTTCACCCCCTGAGACTCAACAATCGCCCTAAGCGCTTTAGTCTCCTTCTGACAAAAAGATATATAGCTCATCATCCATCGTTGATTCTCCATGAGGCGTTCTTGATTTTGACGGTCAGCTGCCATTTGGTTTTCATAAAGGTGGAGAAGATTCTGCAGCATCTCAGTCTGACGGTTTGATGACAAGTTGTATAGTGATGGATGAACAGGTTGAATCGGTCCCTGAGGCCGAGTGATTCGCATAAACGAGACATCACTTAGAGGAGGTGGAGTAGGAGGACGAGGAGGAGGTGGCCTCATTGAGGGTGTTGAAGGGACAGTAGATAATGTAGCAGGAGGCCTTGGAATCTCAGATAACGCCATTTGAGGGATTAAACCAAGCCTTTCATGTGACACCATCGTCATTGTCAATGTAAGCATCGGAGTGCTAGTAGTTGGCGGCACTGCCGAGCGTTGAGGCGTTGATTGACGTGGTGGTGGAACACCAATAATTACCCCAGCCCCCGCTGAGACACGTCTTTTCTTTGATGGCTCACCAGTTGCCACCGCTTTCCCTTTCCTTTTCCTTTCTTGTTGAGCTGCAATGGTGGCAGCTAAAGCAGCATTTACTGCCTCTTGCTGCTCTTGAAAGGCAGCATCACCAGCTCCACCATCACCATCATTTCCATCATCATCATTCCCATCATCATCGTTCCCACCTTCTCTCCCTTCACGCTCGGAATCCGAGTCGTCATGGATCCAACGTTCATTAGGAGGACATTCATAATTCGGATTAATTATATGGCCAATAATTCGTTTATCCCGAGGCTTCTCTTTACGATAAGTTAACATTCGATGCACCGTATCAGCTTTCATGTGTTCCATAGGAAGCACATCATTCACCTGAGTTGGATCAATGGCTAAATTGGGAATTAAGTCTTGAATAATCAGCTGTAGGAAGCGAGGATACATTAAGAACTTCTTGGACTGAACAGTTTGCTGAACTTGTTCTTTCAAATGATCAAAGACTAGTTCCGAGAAGTTAAATGGCTGGTTCAGAATCAAAGCTACAAAAGCTGATTGCAAACTGAGTCTACATTAAACCCACCACGACGACCACTCATACAGTGAATTAGAACATGTAGAAGATACTTGTATGGTGGACATAATCCATTATTATTCAACATGGATTTATCAATGTCGCCACCATAACGCACGCGTGTGAATAAACGCTTGACCAGCGTCCTGTCGAATTCACTAGGGTTGTCAACATTATCAGTAAAGTGAAGTACACGGCGAATAACCTCAACATCAATTGTAATCGCAGTTTGATTGATTGTAGCACGAATGTGGTTTTCTTCCTCAACATACTCAGCTGTGTCCCAAAATTGCCTGATAATACACAGATACACTTTAGGTCTAGCAGTTATAGCATAGTGTATCACTGAGCGTCTTAAGAAAGTTAACATATCCCCAAACACATCCAAATCTGCAACATCTTGATTCACGTAAGCACATATATTATGTTTCTTGTCAAATGGTAGTAAAATAACGTCATCTTGTTGTTCTTGTTGTGGTGGTTGATCTTGTGGAGGTTGTTCTGGTGGTGGTTGCTCGTGTTGCCCTTGATCGGCAATCGGTGGATCTTGATTTACTTGATCAGCCATTTATACTGAATAAATAAAAACAGATATAAGGAATGAGAGGACGTAATATGTATTAAACATCAAAATATGTCTAGTTATGTATAAATGGTGTATTCATTGTCATAAGATATGTGTATTTAATTTATTTACGCGTTTAGACGACTTAAATACGTTAATTAATTTAAAAGTGAATTTTAAATTTAATTAAATAATTAAAATTGAATGTCATTCGTTAAATATCACACTGATTCGTTACTATTTAGTAACGAATCGAGCGATTCGCTATCATGCAAATTAGCTAACGAAGTAGACTTAGCGAATTACTATTCAAAATGACGAACTAAGGATCTAGTTCGTTATATTTTTAACGAATCCATATCTTATTCGTGAACTAAATTATTCGCTGAGCTAGTTCGTGTATTTCCTTAACGAATTGGACACAAAGCAGTTCCAATTGGCTAAGGATAACGAATGGGTAATAAAATTTTGACTTGATCTTTGACTTTCATAGTCAAGGTCAAAATTAGTAAGAACACAGATAGTCAACAATATGAACCCATAATCAATTAGTCCATAACTATCGTTGAATAATCAAGACAATGAGCATGTTGAACTCGGAAACACACTACTAAGCTCATGGTGATGAGATTGAGACTCAAAACCTAGAGATACTGAGGTTAACCGGAGCAAACAGAAACACAGAAACCATGAAAACATAATCAACCCGGCAAACTATAATCAAACGTCGATTAAAGTCCACCAAGGGTATCGGAATCGCATTCCGATTACATTGAAACATAAATAATCTATATTATCACAATGGTGCATAAACCAAACTGGGTTTAAGAACTCGGAAAACCCTTAGACCACAAAAGTACATAATTCGTCTATCAAAGCACAATCATTTTTGACGAAAAACACATCGCCGTGACCATCTATACCTGAGAAACACAAAGATATCCTTGAAATATCGAAATTTGGAAGTCGATTTTCAGAGAAAAATTTGAAACAGGTGTCTTTAGAGTGAAGAAAGATGAACAGTGAAGGACTGTTCGTCTTTTTCTGGCCTATATAGCCTAGCACGCTACCCGAGGTACACAGTGTACGAATTACGCAATTCGTTTGAATTATAAATAACGAATTAGATAATTCGCTATTACAGTTCGTTACCTTAGAGTAGCGAACAAGACATGACTCGTGTCTTGATTCATTAAATATGTATAACGAAGAAGGGATGATTCGTTACAGAGTGCGAAAGCGAATTAGGTGAGCGAACTAGAAACCAGTTCGCTAAAGAATCACCTGGTTCGTTATCCATAATTAACGAAGTAGATTTTTAACGAATTAAAACTTTATTTAATTTTAACTTAAATAATTAAATGAATTAAATAGTGAACAAATCAAATTTTAACTTAAAAGCATTACCGAGAACCTTTTTATCTCGATAACTGAATACCTTAAAATACGTTTCACTTTTACGAAACATAACTTAAAAACATTAAATAATTTGTAAAGTAAGAAGAATAAAATATTTTTGGTATTTTGTAAAAAAAAATTAAAGAATGTATTTACAAAGAAGCATCCGAACATAAAAATTGGACAATCTTTTTGTGTTTTTCTATGATTTATCAAAAGGAGCACATATTTTTGTGTTTTTTTGTTGAGTTTGAGCAGAGAATCATATTGACCAAAATGCCCTTCCATCACAGTTTTATATTTTAGCGATATTACAACTGGCGTTAAGTCGGTCATTGATATTGTTGTCCACTTAAATCTTATAACAAACCTTCGAGCATTTATGTGATATGATTTATGGTCCAATTAGCGCACAAAATATCAGAAACTATCAGCCCCTAATCTCGGTTCAAGCTTAATTTGATTTTTGCCAAATCACCCCAATTTGACTTAAACCATTATAGTGTTGATAAAAATTTTTGATACCAATTGTGAAATTTTGAGCAATGCATCAAGTTTCCTTTACTGTGAGTGAGTATGCACGAGTCCATCTGTCGGCTTACATACATTGTATCCCCTGGGATCCGTTTCTTATTGGTATTGAGACGCACGAAAGGGAGGAACAATTGTATGACTAACATCGGATTTTGATCAAGTCAGTAATTTAGATTGTACGGAGTACAACAGTGATCAAGTTTAATGACTTTGGGTTTGCTCTAGAAAGCGAGTGAAATATTCATGCTTATGAATACCCAGATGATTAAGCCGCATAAAGACTCACAGTGTCCAGAATCCTAACGCTTGTTATTTTCTTTATTACATTTTTGGATGAACAACAACTATAAGGCTTGAGTATGACCGATTATTACATTTCTGCCATCTTCACAGAGACTTTTGCTAGAGACTAACACCTCTTTCAATTTGGTTTTTCTGTAAGTTTATATCACTTACTTTACTCTATTAGCTTGTTTAAGACCTATCAATGCACCAATGGTTAAGCACTCAGTCTTTTAAGTTTATTTCTTTCTGGATTTGGGGTCAAATAATCAATGTACTATCATTTTCTCTTTTTGCTTCAAAAACTCAAAATTTTGAGGAGCATAAAACAAAATAATTTTAATTGCCCCAGTTAATTTAAGTTTATAAATTAATGGCTATCCTATCCATCTACAAGTAGAGAACATGACCAAAACATGCAAGCACGCTTCACAAACTTAAATAACTGACTAAATTTTCAGCTAAAACTAAAGTAGAAAGCTTAACAAACGCCCCAAGTACTATCCATTTGTCAGGTAAATGGCTAACCCGAAGATTTACAAGAAATTATCAGGACCAAACATATACAAGTATATGTCCTTCAAAATAGAAGCAAATGCCATAATTTTCAGCGAGCATAAGCAAAAATCTTTTTGGTTTTTCACTTTACAAACTAAAACACAATCTTTTTGTCTTTTCGGATTTTTCTTTACAAAACAAGAAAAATTCACATTTTTTTTGACTTTTTCAGAACTTTTCTGTACAAACAGAAATCACAATCTTTTTGGTATTTTCTAATTTTAACATGTTTTTGGGTTTTCAAATATTAGAATAAAACAAGAGAGAAAAACAAGAACACAATATTTTTTATTTTACTATGTTTTCTAATATATTTTTGATTTTTCTATGTTTTCTAATGTTTTTGGGTTTTATCTATACAAACAAAAAGCACAATATTTTTGTATTTTCTAGAATTCACCCCCTAAAACCTAAAAACAAAAGAAAATTAAACTAGAACAATAAAACAAGTAGAGATAATTATCCTAATTTTAGGATCTCAGCAAGGGTCTTCAATCCATTTAAACAAAGCAAAAAGTTAAAACGTGTTTTATCAAACGCTTTGGTAAATAGATCGGCTTTTTGAAAATCAGTGTGCACTTTCTCAAGATCAATTAATTTCTTTTCATAACAATCCCGTATAAAATGATATCGAATTTCGATATGTTTTGTTTTAGAATGTTGTACGGGATTCTTGGTGATACTAATAGCAGCAGAGTTATCAATCAAGATGGGAGTAGTAAGAAACTTCAAACCGTAGTCGCGAAGATGTTGTTGTATCCACAAAACCTGGGAACAACAACTCGAGGCTGCAACATACTCAGCTTCGGCGGTTGAAGTGGAGACCGTTGTCTGCTTCTTACACTGCCAGGAAACTAGCCGGCTTCCTAAGAATTGACATCCCGCTGTAGTAGACTTAAAATTGATCTTGCATCCTCCATAATCTGAGTCTGAGTAAGCGGTAAGATCGAAAGTATCATCTTTGGGGTACCATAACCCGATGTCAGGATTTCCCCGTAGATATTGCAGAATACGCTTGACCGCTGCCAGGTGAGTCACTCGAGGACTAGCTTGGTACCTAGCACATAAACAAACAGTAAACATTATGTCAGGTCGAGAAGCAGTTAAATACATTAAAGAATCAATCATGGCACGATAAAGGGTCGGATCAACGGTATCCTCCAATTCATCCGGTGATAAATTGTGACCTACGGGAAGAGGAGTATAAGAGAATTTTCCGGCTTGAATCGGCCCAAGACATTGTTCACATATTTTGTCTGATGAATGAAGATTCCCTTCGCAGACTGATGAAGCTGCAACCCTAAAAAGAAATTTATCTCTCCCATCGAACTCATCTCGAACTTGGTTTGCATAGATTTCTTGTACTCCTTACACAATGTATCGTTTGTAGAACCAAAGATTATGTCATCAACATAGATCTGAACGAGAAGAAGATTATCACCAATATTTTTATAAAATAAAGTGCAGTCAACAGTTCCACGTTTGAAGCCGTTAACCGTCAGATGGTCGGCGAGCGTGCCATACCAAGCTCTCGGGGCTTGATGTAGACCATATAATACCTTGTTTAATCGGTAAACACGGTCAGGATAATCAGGATCTTCAAAGCCTGGAGGCTGTAAAACAAACACTTCCTCGTGAAGTTCACCATTGAGAAAAGCACTCTTAACATCCATTTGATACACTTTGATATTCTTGTAAGCAGCATATGCCAGGAAGATTCGAATCGACTCTAATCTTGCAACTGGAGCATACACCTCAATGTAATCAATACCCTCTTGCTGATGAAAACCTTGCACCACTAGACGTGCTTTCTTTCTCACAATTACTCCACGATCATCTTTCTTACACTTATATACCCACTTAGTCGGAATTGCCTTTTTAACTCTAGCAGGTTTGTCAATAAGATCCCAAACACCTAAACGTGCAAATTGTTGTAATTCTTCTTGCATAGCTTCTACCCAAGAAGGATCTTGCAGAGCTACACGAGAAGTTGTAGGCTCAACTTGAGATAGAAAACAAGTAAATTTAGCAACAGTTGCAATTTCAGATGCGTGTAAGTCAGCATGAGCACATAGAGGATTATTGTCACTTGAAGAGGCAACTTGATGTCGTGTCTGAACCCCTACATCAAGGTATCCAATAATGTTTTCTTGTGGATGGTAATTATGAATCTTGAGAGTAGGATTTTCAGAAATAGCAACATTTTCAAATAAATTAGTGTAATGTTCACCCAATTCAGGAGATGAAACATCACTGTCAAGTGCAATAACTTGATCCACAACAGTATTATCATCAGATGAAGTAGATGCATTATCATCATGAACAGGATATTCATTATCAGGTTCTTCAATTGGAGCAGCAATTGGAGCTTCAACATCTTTTGAACTTGCGAACCTTGGAATTTCCAAATGTTCTTCAAAATAAGCACGAACTAAATCTTCATCTGGATGATCAGTTGATGGAGTAAATGAATTAAATAAACCATCATAGTCAAACATCCAGTCGGGACCTTTCCCTTGTGGAGGAGTAGTGTACTTTTGACGGTCAACATGGTACCACTCTTCAACACAACCAGGCGTAAAATTAAAAACCCGTTTCTTAGGTGACGCACATCCCAAGAAATACCCTTCAATGGCTTTTACTTCAAACTTACCCACATCCTTTTTCAGCATAGTACAGGGACACCCAAAAGGTTCTAGGTACTTTAAGTTAGGCTTACGATTATCCAATAATTCATAACTGGTCTTCTTGAGTCGCTTAACAGTTAGAACACGATTGAATGTATAACAAGCCGTATTCACCGCCTCATTCCAAAACTGGACAGGAAGCTTAGAATCAGCAAGCATAGTTCTTGCAGCTTCAATCAAGGTTCTATTCTTTCGTTCAGCAACGCCATTTTGTTGAGGTACATATGGTGCACTATATTCACGGTGAATTCTCTTTTGAATACAAAAGAAATCCAATATAGTGTTTTTGAATTTAGTTCCGTTATCACTCCTAATTCTCCTCACCTTTTGCTTGTACAGTGATTCGATTTTAGTGATAAGGTTTTGTACCAAAACAGGCGTTTGATCTTTAGAACTCATAAATAAGACCCATGAATATCTCGAATAATCATCAGTCACAACTAGGCAATACCAGTCTCCAGAAATACTCGCATGATTCACTGGACCGAACAAATCCATATGAAGTCGTTCAAGTGGAGTATCAATGGAATTCAAAAATTTAGATGGGTGCGATTTCTTCTTTTGTTTGCCTTTTTTGCAAGCAACACAGTGATCAGATAACTTAAAATTTTTCAACGACACCCCCTCTACCAAATCGTTTGCCATTAAATAATTCATCTTTCGAACATGTATGTGACCCATTCTTCGATGCCAAAGTACTGAGTCTTTCTCGGTTGCTTTCGAAACAAAACACGTTTCGATCGATGTGGATACCTTAGAATTCATATTCAAGACATAAATATCATTTGATCGTGGTGATCGCATGACAACCAAGTCCTCGGGAATCACATAACCCGGTTTCAGAATAAGACACTCTTTATCTGTAAATACTGTAGTGTATTGCTTATCACAGATTTGTGACGCACTCAATAAGTTATGGTCCACTTTATCACAATAGTTAACTTTCTCAAATGTAATCTTCCCATTCGAAACATCACTTTCTTGTGTAATCATAACCTCAGAATTCCCAGCAAACACCACATAACCCCCTTGAATATTTCTCACGTTTGATAAGAGATTGAGATTTCCAGTAATATGACGAGAACATCCACTGTCCATGATCCAGTTTTCACCAGAAATGGTCTTGGATGAACCCTACACACAAAAGAAAATGATTAGTTCAAAAAGGCAGCCCAGGCCTCAGTCTTGGGCACCTTTTGGTTTTCTTGAGGAAAGTTAACCTTAGTTGCATTCAATTGTTGTTCAGCAAATTGAGAATAAGTTACAGGTTTCTTCGACTTTCGTCTTAGATACGCAGCTTGAACCACATTTGAATTAACATTTTTTCATAGTGGTTCAGTAGGAAGAAACTTAAGTTTAACTGAACCATGAGTTTCATTCACTTGAACAACTTTTCGAGGATGTATATTCGAAAACATAATATGAGTATCATCAGCACACGACACTGGTCGTTTAAGAATCTCCTTTACCATTTGAATCGGTTTGGAATGGTCCTTGATAAAAGGATGAAGAGTCTGATAATTCTTCTGGCCACGGTTTCTTACTACATGACCTTGTTGACCGCAAAGTAAACAACTTCGCATATCAACATGATTATGTTGAGAATTTGTTGGAACATGTGACACAGATGATGACTGATGACTCACATTTTTAGTCATGCTTTTAGCAAAATCATCAGATAACTCAGATTTCTTTTTCAAGTAAAAATCTAAATTAGAACAGTTCGAAAAACTTTTCAACGTGTCAGTTCCGGTAGATTTTACAAATTTAAATTGTAGCTTGTTTTAAAACTTGCTTTGCTCTTGTCATCGGATCTGATGAAACTGATGTTTTGCATGAGAATATTGACGTTCAAGTTCACGAACCTTGGAAGTTTCATTGTAAAACACACTCTCAATCAGTTCAGGTTTAATGATACTCAGAGGAATGTCTTTTTCAGTGAACATCGTATCCATCCCCTTTAACTTAAAAACACGAGCAGATGACGGCTTAAGTGCATTAGGATTTATAAAACGCAACAAATCCTCATCAGAAATTTTGGGTTTTTTCTGGACTCTTAGCCTTCACTAGTTTGACAAACAAATCTTGTTTCATTTTAGTTGTGTGCGAACCATACACAACCTCCTCAAATTCATGAGGTTCACACAGTATGTGATTAGAACTTGGAATGTTCTTGTTCTTGTGTATAATTTCAGGTTCAAACACATCCTCAATGATAACTTTATCAACATTTTTAACAAAAACTTTGTTACTTTGAACATGAGGTTTTTGAGAAACAGACTGGGTTTTAACAGTTTCAGACTTACTTGGTTTAGAATTTTCTGAAATCACAGGCTCTTTAAGAATAACATCTTCTTCAGTTGGAGCAAAAGGATTAATTTTATAATCATTGTGAAATGGTGGTGGAATTTCAACAAAACCTATACCTTTCTTTGAATCCTTTTGTTTTCCAGAAACTTCAATAATTTCATTTAACAGAAACGATGAATTTCGAAATTTACCCAATTTGTTCTTCAACTCAAGAACCTCATTTTCAAGCTCGGTTATCTTTGAACGATGTTTCAAAATTTCTTGAAACTTTTGATCATTAATTATCATTTTCACAGATAACTCAGCTTTAAGATCATGATTACTTATAGTCAAAGCCTCAATTTTCTCCCTTGAATTTATTTGAGAAGTTAAGGATTGCCTATAAGTGTCTTTTAAGGACACAATCTCTTTTAGCAAATTATCATTTTGGAGTTTTAATGAATCAATTTTAGATTTATTATAATCACAATCAACACATGACACCTTAGAAGTAGATTTACTAACCTCATTTTGTTTGGCCGTACAAGCAGATATGGAAGAATCACTGATTTTTGCCATACAAGCAAAATTGATTGGAAGATCTTTACTTGACTCATCAGACTCAGATCTAGAATCATTATCAAAAGACAGCTCACTTTCACTATCCTCTTGAACATTTTCAGTAGCCCAATCATTTCCAGATTTGCTTGGGTATCATTACACAGTAGTCGTTGTGACCAATCATCTCCATTAGCTAACATTGCTTGTGACCCGGAACTTGATGGTTTCTTTTCAGCATCATTACCTCGTGGTGTTGAAGAGTTTGAAATTTGACCACGAGGACCAGTATACTCCTTTTTCGGTTTGTCACACTCTTTTGCAAAATGACCGAATTCTTGACAATTGTAACATTTCACTTTCAACTTATCAAATCCCAACTTTTTGTTTAAAGCGGGAAGATCTTTTCTGGTTCTTTGCATGAATCTTTTCACCTTTATAACAATCATCGCCATGTTCCATTTTAAATCCATGATTTCCAAGTCATCTGGATCAATCTGATCATAGTCTTCATCAGTTAAATCACTAGTGGAAATTTTGCTACTAACCAGATTTTCATACGAAGTCATGAAAGCAGATAGAAAAGCAAAGTTTTGTTCAGCTTCTTTCATGTTGACATTTGAAGGTGCTGAATAATGAGTTGTATTGGATGAACTTCCCGAAGCTCCAGTTAATCCAGAAATACCAGAAGATCCAGTACTTCCAGCTGTATAAAAACAGGCTCGTGGATCACTATACAGTGTAGTTGCATTCTCACTTGCCGCTTGAGTAAGAAAAGCAGTCAATGGAGAGATGGTTGAACTAAGAGGCATACTACCACCATAGAAATAAGGATCTTGACTTTCTTTTGAAGATTTCTGACACTTAAGATCATATTCTCTGGCTTAAATCTTCTGTAAGAATTCAATTGCAGTCAAATCTTTATTCAAAAAATAATTGTTTTCCTTGAGAACCATTAAAAATGTAGAATAAGAACTTGGGAGTACACTCTTAATAGTGTCAATTTTATCCCTCTCAGAGACATCAAATTTCATCTTGTCCATCTCAGCGATCAAGTGATTGAATCTCGTTGTCATTTCTTCAACCGTCTCACCCTTTAGTAAATTAAAGTTTCTGAATTGAAACTTAAGCATCACCTTTTTGCTTTCAGCCGTGTTACCCATACTTCTCATTCGAATATGTTGAAACAAAGAAGCACATATTTTTATACTACCCACTTGGTGAATAATATTCTCAGGAAAAGCCATAGTTAGAGTAGAATAAGCTTTTGTTTCTATCTCTAATACTTTCTTTTCTTCAACAGAATACTGTGAGATAGCTTTTGGTGTAAAACCAATAGTCTCATATCCAATCATAGGTACAGTATAGACTTCATCTAAGCAGTATGAGCAATCAAGATGAACTGATCCAAAATGAGCACGAAACCGAGGTTCCCACTTGGCAAAGTCACTGAACTTCATCAATCTTGGACATTTCGAATGTGAACCTATCTCGGTATCAAGTTGCAACATTTGTTGCATCAACATATTTTGAGAAGCTAATGCATACATACCAGCCATTTTTGACAAGTTTCAAAAATTTCAAGGATGTAAGTGTAACGAATTAACAAGCGAATAAGATTAACGAATGGTAAATGTAACGAATTGCAAACAGTTGTAGCGAACTGTGAACAGTATCTAACGAATCAACCCTTAACAAAGTTAAGATTGATCAGATGGCGAAACAGATGACGAATTAGAGTATTGGTTAATGAATCAAAAAGTCAATGCATAGTCAAACTCTGACACCTTATGCCACGTGGCAAAGGTTGTTATGACAAAAATCCCAAAGTGGACGCGTGTCGCACGAATCAGTTAATCCAAGTAACGAATCAGATGACACGAACTAACAAATGATACGAACTGGCTAGCGAATCACTTGAAAGTTATGACGAATCAACTAATTTAGATAACGAATCAAAGTGAATAACAAAACGAATCACCATGAAGATGATAGCGAATCATATTCATCTTCAAATCTTCAAAGAAGATTTCCAGAAATCTGGATTTGATGAACACTAAACCTAGAAACCCAGAATACGTAAATTTGTAATACAACCTCGATTCTTAACCAAATCACACGAATAACCTACTAAAAAACTCGTAATACAATCGCGAATCCAATACACCAAACCTCTTAACCAATTAACACTGATAACTAACTCAATTATCCCAACACATCATCTCTGTTTCGGCCTTAAACCAAACCGATATCAAAACACTCTAAAACCAATCCAAAACTCAATTCCAATTCACAAAACCATTCCAATACCTTAACCAACTCATATTCAATCCAATTTGTCCATAATTCAATCAATTCAACACAAAATTGATTCGAATTAACCCAAACATAAAATTACCAATATCAAAACTAATTAAACACCAATTCAAGTGTAATTGAGTCCCGAAAGCTCTGATACCACTTGTTAGAACTCTTGATTCGTATCAATCCAGTAACAATAACAATAACAGATCACAGATATGTGTATAATCGATTAATACGTTTACATAGATCTAGCTCATAATTACCTTAGATTAAGTGTTGTATATGTTTATGTATTATCAGTATATATCAATTGTTTGTATAGTATTAGGTTGAAGATCGAGAGAGCGTTTTGACCGGGTGTTAATAATTAACTCTCTCAAAACTCTTATTAAGAGTGAACAGTGTTCACGTATAAATAGAAGACGAACCTAGTTCGTTAACATCCCCTAACGAACTAGAGTTCGCTTCGTTACATACACTTAAATAATGAAACACCCCCCTGATTCGTTAACATCCCCTAACAAATTAGGAGAGAATAAGCTTTAAGTTTTAGTTCGCTAACATCCCCTAGCGAACTAGACCATACATATAGCGAACTAGACAATAATTAATCTAATTATTACATTAAATATTAAACGAAAACATTAATGTTAATTACAAAGACTCAAGACGCAAAACCGTGCACTAACAGAGGCACACCAAATGAGTGCAACATGAGCCACTATTTATAGGTAATCTGGAGTGAGAATCACGGCCCCGTGCCTTGGTGGGCACGCCCCCATGCTTTTTATGACATGTGCTGAATTCGTTTTGTCTTTTCTTGTGTATGACCACGGCCCCGTGGGCAAGGGGCACGGACTTGTGCTTTTGTTTCCAGTTTTTGTGTTTTCTTGTAGATTTTTGTCTTTTCTGGTGTTCAGAAGCATGGGGGCGTGTTTCTTGAAGCATGGGGGCATGTTTCTTGCTTTTCTTGTGTTTTCTTCCGTTTTTCTTCGTCTTTTCGCTTGTTTCTTCGTTTGGGGCTTGGTTTCACTTGAAATTGTATTTTATTACGATAAGTAGCCTTATGTGCTATGTTATTTGATTGAAATTACAGTTTTTTGAGATTATTTGATGCTAAAAAGATGTATAATTTTATGTACATCAAGCATCCCCACACTTGAACATTGCTTGTCCTCAAGAAATCTATTTATAAATATTCTCTCATTATTACGATAAGTAGCCTTATGTGCTATGTTATTTGATAAAAATTACAGTTTTTTGAGATTATTTGATGCTAAAAAGATGTATAATTTTATGTACATCAAGCATCCCCACACTTGAACATTGCTTGTCCTCAAGAAATCTATTTATAAATATTCTCTCAAAACAACAAGTTTGGATTATAGCCTAAACATCCCCTGAAAGAGTTCCAAGAAAATGGAAACAAAATAACCAACCTTAAATTATAGGAATATATGTAGTGATATATAAAAAGACAATTTTGTTTTTATTAGCTTCTGTTTATGCAGAACGTCACGTTTTCACAATGTTCACTCATACTCGGTTTTATATCTGATCATACCTGTGATGTATGTATGTGAACACCCTTAGTCAATATGTAACCTGTGATAAGTAAGCTTGTAACAAGTTCAAATCTCCACCTTTTTGAAGGGTTGCATAAATCAGAAGGTAATAATGGTTGGTCTTGGGTAAGTAGGGATTATGGTATTGGTGGTTTGAGGATTTAGGTTAATGATGGTGAGAATGGTAAATACAACTTGTGTTGATCGCCGGGAGTCTTAAGATTTCTTCAATGGTTAGCTCTTTCTCCCAATTGCTGATTTTTTTTTGTTTTTTTACTAGTTTACAAACCTAGGGACTCTTTTAAGGTCAGATCGTCAAGACCAGTTTTGTCGAGGATATGGATCAGTTCTTCCTCAATCCTGTTTTGAACATAACTTCCAACTCTAGTGGATCGTTCGGCTTTGAGCCTAATAGCCCCCACCCTCATTAGTTCGGTATATTCATGTTGAGACTGAGTTTGACTTTTTCTATATCTTCCTTTGTGGGACCAGTTTCCGCAACTTAAGCATCGTTCGTATCTTTTTTCTCTTCTTTTCATTGGCGCCACTTTTTCCTCACCTCATTGCTAAAGAGAAAGATTCTCTCCCTAAGTTCTAGAGGCAACATAGGTTTTGCTAAATGTATGCAGCAATGGAAATTGAAATCGAAAGAATGCATTTCCAGTTCTTTAGGGTCTGCCGGTAAAAGACCAGTGTTGTATTTTACCGGTGAGATTGATAAAGTGGTGAGGTTTTGGTTAAGTTTTTGTAATTTGGGGAGTGGTTTGAGTGAATTGTGATAATAATACCTTATTTCTTATACAATGCTTCGTGCGGTTTTGAAACGTATACTTGCGACAAGTTCTAAATCATACGAAACATGTGACTCACTCAAATCTTCCGAAAAAATATATATAGCATGAGGTTTTATCTCACGGTAACGGAGGAGTTGGGTATAAACGCCATATTTTGCATAAATTTCTGCTCAGTTTTTACAAAACTTCTTTTTACCTTTTTTCTCTTCTTTGGTTATAATAGATTATTAATTGGTTATTTGCAAAAAATTTTCTTGGTTTTAGGTTTTGTTGTAAAAATAATCTTTGTTTGCTGCAAAAAATATTTTGTTGATTAGAGAATTTTTATAGTTATTTGAGCAAGAAAATTATTTGAGCAAGCAATTGGTCAAGTAGTTCCTCCTCCCCACACTTGAATCTCAAATTGTCCTTAATGTGCAAAGATTCATTGAAAGATAAAAATTCTAATTAAGTATGGTGGGTTAAAATTGAGAGGTACTTCCCTACGGGCTAACGAAATTTTGACAGAGCGTCCCCTGTTTATCGTCCGTTTACCTATTTTGTACCTGTAGAATATAAAACTGCAAACAACCACAAACAACCAAGCATAATTTGTTGATAATTGGGTATGGAATCATCCATCCCTTTCCCTAACGGTCTAAATAAGTACCTACTAATAATTTTTTGGCACCCACGGCCATAAAAAGTGTCCAACCAAACATACAATCAAACAAGTAAACGACGAAATGTAAATTGTTCAACCAGACATAATAATAAAAGTGTCATGAAACTACTACCAACCCATGCCCATGCCCGTACCCAACCTACCAGTGCCGCGGCTCATCAGTTACCCGTGTCCGGGTCAAATGGTGCCCACTTCCTGTCCATGAGATAGCCCGAACGATCAATCTCTCGCCTCATCTCTGCATATCTGGCTGCTCGTTGTGCATCTGAGGCAGCCATATGTTCTATGATTATGTCAAACGAGGCGGTGGTTCTTTCTGAGAACTGATCAATTAGTCCGTACAGGCCCTCGAATGAGTATCAGCTATCATGTGACTAACTTGGGCTGGCCCCTAATGAAGATGGGCCTCCTCTCTGATGGAAGGTGTGGCAGCGGTACTGTCTGAGCGGTGATCCTCTCCTCTCGGGCACATCCTGGATTAACATCTCTACCGGGTCTTCTGGGTCCCAAACCTGGTTATACTTGTCACGATATCTCCACACATCCGGGTGTTGACCGATTCGTTGAACCATCTGCATGCTAATACAATAATCAATAGTGAGAGCAATCGAATCTGGGCTTCGGGTACCTTCTATATCTACACCCTAAGCTCCATAGAGGTTGTAGATCCAAGGGCCGCCAAAGATCGGTGTATTTCCTCTGGCATTTGCATTTGCTGTGAACAGCTTGCAGAATAAATACGTGATGTTGCACGGGACGCTGTTCTTCATGCAATAAAGTGCCCAAATATCCTTTAAATTAACAACCCCTTCACTTTGACCTCTAGCTATGATGACTGAGGAGGCGGTGAATGTATCTCATCAGTGGATCACGTAGTGCCGTGCTTTTTGAGACGCTTTCATTATAGTCTTCTGTCCCGTAGCTCAGTTGTTCCCATGCCTGTAACCGTGTGCTCCCAGCTTCAGCCTCATCATCACCGTCTTCATCTGCAAATGTTATTCCTACTCTGAACCAGATTTCATTGTCTGTTTCTTCAGCTGTGTAAATTCCCAGATCAATCCCAAGTTGGGTGAAAGAAGTTGTGTGCCATTCACCCCCACACCTAAATTCAATGGCGTCCTCATCCCACATGTCCAATTTCTTGGTCTTTATGGAGAAAGAAGCCAAGAACTCCTTCATTAGATCAGTTACCGCCTCCCATGTCCGATCAACAACTCGTCTCCATGGACCTCGAACAAGGGCTTTGTATCGGTTCCATTGGTTAACTTGCCTCAGTGTGTTTCTACAGGCGTAAAAGTTTGCTTCCGGAAATTGACGGTTAAGGTAGGTTAATCTTGCGTAGGCCTGTCTATTTCTTGCATCACGCCCGGTAAAGACTAGGACAGAGTGAACATCATCCCCATGCTCGACCATCTGTAATTAGTATCCAAATTAGTCGAAGAACAATGAAAATTGATAATGTGTTGGAACAGAGAACAAAGCACGGTGGCGTGCTTTCAGAAGCACGGTACCGTGTTGCTGTTATTCGTCAGTTCCTACAGATTTTGACTTTTGGTTGACCAAAAGGTGACCACGAGTCGTGTTGTTTAAACCACGGTTCGTGTTTTTAATCCTAATTTTGACTTTATCCATATTCGAACCCTTGTTTCTAACCGGTTATACCATTTGGGTTTATTAGTTTGTTGGATATTCAACCCAAGGTTGAAACCCGAATGGTTTCTTCCAACAATTAAACTATCAAACAACTCATTATCTAACCCTAATCGAATAACCCATCTAATTTTCGGGTTTAGACCCGATTTAATCAATTGGTGAGTTATTTTATTAGTTAAAAACTCGTAACTGCACTGGAAAAAAAAACACAGCGCTGTGCTTTTGGAAGCACGGTACCGTGCTGCATAATGCAGACAACTTCTTCTTGTTTTACTGTTTATTTGACGAGCTGGGTTGTTTTTAACTGATTTTCTTTGTAAGTTAGGATTAAGACAATAATTAAAAGTACTAAATTTCATTAAAACATAAAACATAATTAAATATAGTAAAATGAAAAGTACAACAGCAATCCTAGACCTTAACACATAACACTAGCATGAGCAACTTCAGCATAAAACAAAGTCGCAACTTTAACGACCACCATTCCCGAACAAGTCATGAATGTGTGGTGAGGCTCGCTTAACTTCCAAGAGCTTGGAAAGCTTTTTGTCGAGATTTGCGATCTACCGGTTGAGAAAATTGAGCTTGGAAGCCACATCCTTGTGGTGGCCATCCACAACATGAAAGTTTTCAAACCGAAGTAGTTCGACTTTGTTGATTAGCTCGATTGCACGAGCTTCAGTTTGGATGTTGCTTTCGACTTGGTCTCGTATGATGCATTTTAGCCTCATTACCTCCTCCTCAAGGTTTGAGGAAGAATCATGTTGCTTGCCTTTCCTCACTGGTCTCCATACAACTTTCTTGCTTTCCATTTCAGTAATTTTCTGTTTTGTGTGAATGGAATAGTGTGTTTTTGCATGCATTATATAGAGACTGGAAAGACGAACACGGCCCCGTGCTTATGAAAGCATGTAAGGCCCCGTTACCGGTGCCTCACATTTGGACGTTGGATTTACTCATAAACACAGTTCTAAATATCAGAGTTAATTAAAAACTTTCGCGGAATAATAAAATAGTCAACCATTCGTTACAATCATCCATAATTTGTCTTTTAAAAACATAACATAATCATAGTGTCAAAACATCATGACAAATCTTCAGATGCCAGCCTCTTCAGTATTGCCATGTGTCTCCCTCAAGCCAGCTGTCTCAGTCGATTAGCCTGCGTGCATACTAAAAGTCAGCTACGCTGAGTGTGTTCTAGTTAATCAGGCAACGTACAATACATTCACTTATTTACCTATGCACCCGAAGGTACATACCTTCCTATTATCTTACATACTTACTTACTTACGTACTTTCATTCTTTCTTTCGTATTAACATTCGTACTCTCATTCGTAAACATACATTTTAAAGAGCCTTCCGCGCTATAACCGTCGTCGATATTATTAGGGTCGGTCCCCTACATTCGCCGATATTATTAGGGTCGGTTCCCTACATTCGCCGATATTATTAGGGTCGGTTCCCTACATTCGCCG
Organism: Bidens hawaiensis; assembly: GCF_021521415.1. Taxonomy (NCBI): domain Eukaryota; kingdom Viridiplantae; phylum Streptophyta; class Magnoliopsida; order Asterales; family Asteraceae; genus Bidens; species Bidens hawaiensis. The sequence continues at coordinate 79,927 of NW_027499683.1, read as the reverse complement.
ACATTATTAGGGTCGGTTCCCTACATTCGCCGACATTATTAGGGTCGGTTCCCTACATTCGCCGACATTATTAGGGTCGGTTCCCTACATTCGCCGACATTATTAGGGTCGGTTCCCTACATTCTCCGACATTATTAGGGTCGGTTCCCTTGTTCTATCTATACCTTTCGTACCTTTCTATACATTCATAATTATAACTTTCATACGTCCGTACATCATCTATACATAATATATATGTCAATCTTAACTTTATACTATCCCTTGACGGCACATGCAATATCCGAAGATCGTTCATGCATCGTCAAGCATTCCTTCATACATAACTCACATAAGGCATACACTTAACACTTAAGGTAAGTGTATTAACTAATCACATCGAGTATGCACACAACCCCGAAAACATAACAAGGAAGTGGGGCTAAAAACTCACCTGGATGCGGTTACGTTCACCGTTTATGGTTATTCCTTTCTTCAGTTGGACACGGCTAACTGTATAATAATTACATGCATCAATTAACTATTACTACTCATATCGCATTTTCTATCTTTATATAACCCACAACGAACGGGGGTCTGGGGGCAGCTGGGTTCTAGGGGCGGCAGCCCCTAGCGGGGTCCAAGGGGCAGAGCCCCTGGCTGGGGTTAAGCTGGGCTTGTTTGCATTAACATTTTAAGTTATTTTCTAAGTTGGGCTTGTTTCCTAAGCCTAAGATAATGGGCTAGTTTGCTTTATTTTAGATATGGGCTTAGCCCACTGTCAATTATGGTACTTGGGCCAACTGGGCTCAGGCCCAACTCCAAATAGAGATCCGACTGAGAACTCTTTGGCAGAGAACTCTTAGGCGAGAACACTAGGTTGACCGAGAACCTTGGTTGACCGAAATCTCGTGCCTGGCCGAGAACATGGGTTGGCCGAGAACCCCCAATTCTGGCCGAGAACCCTCAGGTGAGGTGTGTTCAGCTCATCTTTCCATTTTTGTAACTTTCACCTAGCCCAGTTAACCGTTTTATGGTTCAATCCATGAATTTTTAACCCTTAATCATCTTTAGTCATACCCGTTTCACGCTCATTACTATCACGGCTTCAAGATCTATCCCGTTTTAGGCATAAATCTTAGACCTTTATACATTTAAAACGTTCTAGGCTAGATCTAGGGTTCATCTATGAGCCGTATATAACCATATGTACATTAAGTCCGTTTTAATCATCAAGTTTGCTACTTTATGAACTAACTAGACCCGATCTACTCTAGGTTTGAGTTTCATGATTATTCGTTCATAAAAACGTAACCTTTAAGGTCAAGAACACGTACCTTTATGACGTTTCTAAGGTCACAGCTAGCTTGGTTGTGAACGAGGACCTGTTGGCTCCCTTGTATAATCCAAGATTTTATGTTATGAAGCTTGGTTTTGGGGTTCCGATTGGTGGCCGGCGGCTATGGGGGTGTTTATGGCTTAAGCGTGTGTTTTAAGGTGTAGAGAGAATAAGATGGATAAGATGGATGGAAATGGAAAGGATTAGGGTTCAAGGGGTATTTATACTCCCTTAAGCCCATGGACCTAAGGCCCATCTTTTCTTTTTAGTCCATAATTACCTCCATCTAATTTATCTACCTGTCTTACCGCCTTTACTATTCTACCATTTATTTATTAACTCAAGTAAACTTTCCGTCATAACCATAAATATAAAATATTATTATTCGAATTTTAGGATGTTACAAAGCACGGCCCCGTGCTTCTAGGGGAATAAATGTTTCTAAGTTAGAGAATTGTACGGATTCAGCGCGTATCATGCTGAAGATTCTAGGGTGACCACGGGGCCTCGTGCTTCTTGAAGCACGGCCCGTGCTTTTTGATACTGAGATTTTCTTTTATTTTTCAGCCAAACTCGAGAGCCGGAATTTTTAGAATGATGTTTAACATGTTATTTTAAGAGTTTGGTCATCCTAAAAATTACTTTTCATTAATATTAAAGGTCTTAAACAAGGCATAAGCCCGGTTTTTCTAAAGACATAAAAATATTCGGGTTAAGCCCGAAATTCCTAACACATTGTGCACAATACAATTGTTTAAACATGAAAACAGAAAATTAAGTTTCCTAAGGTTCCTCGAAAGGTTCTCCTCCTCCGAATGGCCCTGGTGGTGGAAAGTACGTGAAACCGAGAACTTGAAACTGGAGTTATTCGTTAATTTCTCGAAGTTTCATTTTCATGTTTTCCACTGATTTGGTGAGTTGAACGAGGCACATCTCAGTAAGGAGATTCATTTCGGTGAGTTCCTTTACGAGTTCTTGAAGTTTCAAGAGAAGCTCTGTTTTGGAAACATGGCGGGCATCGTTTCTCGGTTGTCGAGGAACGGGAATTGCTTCACTTATTTTAGTAGGCATGTTGAATTTTCATAGAGGAATGTTTTGGTTTTGGTTGGTGCAAGGAATGCATTGGCAAGAGGTGCCTTTTATAGCCAACCAGATACCTAAGCACGACCCCATGCTTTTGGAAGCACGACCCGTGTTTTTACTCTGACAATTCTGTTACAAACCAGTCTTACTAAGATTTTTGCAGCGAAGATTCCGGTTCGCATATTGTGGTACGGCACCGTGCTTTCTTAAGCACGCCCCGTGTTTTGGATTTTATTTATCAAGTAAAAAAAATATTTGTTTTTCTATTTAGGCGGTTGGAGGATTATTACCTCCGAGACTTCTTCAAATGCTCCATCGATATATGGTTTTAATCGATGTCCATTAACTTTGAACTTGTGGCCGTTAGAATTTGAAATCTCGATTGTCTCATAGTTAGAATTTGAGATTTCAGTTTTCTTGGGATAAGACGTAAACGTGTGTTGTATAACAGTACACGATCGCCAATTTGGAATTTCTTGTTTCCTTTTAAAAGGGCGGCGTGTAAACGTTTAGTCTTTTCTTTGTAAGACCAGGAATATTCATATGCCAATGTTCTTAGTTCTTCGAGTTCGTGAATTTGATCTTCCCGGTTTATACCGACGGACATTAGATCGAAGTTCACTGCTCTGAGAGCCCAGTAGGCTTTGTGTTTTAACTCTACAAGTAGATGACATGCTTTCCCATAAACGAGTTTGAAGGGTGTTGTTTCTATGGGGGTTTTGTAGGCTGTCCTAAGGCCCACAAAGCGTCATCTAACTTTTCTGCCCAGTTTTTGTGATTCATCCCTATGGTTCTTTCTAAAATCCTTTTAATTCCTCGATTCGATACTTCTACCTGCCCACTGGTCTGAGGGTGATATGGTGTTTCCAGTAGGTGGTGAACTCCATATCGTGCTAAGACTTTATCCATTAGAGCGTTACAGAAGTGAGTACCTCTGTCGATAATTAGGGCTTTTGGAGTACTGACTCGTGAAAATAATTTTTTTCAGAAATCGTATAACTACTCGAACATCGTTAGTGGGAAGAGCTTGTGCTTCTACGCATTTAGACACATAGTCGACTGCTACAAGGATGTATTTATTTCGGAATGAGTTAGGAAATAGGCCCATGAAATCTATTCCTCATACATCAAAGACTTCACAAATTTGAATGCCTTTCTGAGCCATCTCATTCTAGGCTGAGATGTTTCTGGCTCTTTGACAAGAATCGCATGCTTTGATCAAAGCATGTGTGTTTTTGTATATGGTGGGCCAGAAAAATCCTGCATCAAACACTTTTCTGACCGTAGTGGCGGTACCGTGGTGTCCAATAGTAGGTCCTTCATGGCAGTGTTTGAGAATATCTGAGGCTTCCTTTCCTGCTACACACCTACGAACAACCTGATCGGCACCTATCCTAAACAAGTGTGGATCTTCCCAGAAGTAGAACTTAAGGTCAGAAAAGAATTTTTCCGTTTTTGATGAGTAAGCCCTTTCTTAGGATTTTACAAGCTAGATAGTTTGCGAAGTCGGCAAACCAAGGACTTTTTTCTTTCTCCTGTATGACTGCTTGGATATGCATGAGAACTTCATGTGGAAAATTATCATTAATAATTTCCTTGTGATGCTCTTCTGAAGCTGGGCATTCTAAGCGTGAGAGGTTGTCTGCGGCTACATTCTCTGCACCTTTCTTGTCTTTAACTTCAATGTCAAATTCTTGGAGTAGCAGGATCCATCGGATAAGTCTGGGTTTGGCATCTTGCTTGTTGAAGAGGTAACGTATTGCGGCATGGTCGGTGTAAACTATGGTTTTGGAAAGAACTAGGTAAGATCTTAATTTTTCAAAGGCAAAAGCTACTGCTAGTAACTCTTTTTCTGTTGTGGTGTAATTTTCTTGTGCATCGTTAAGAGTTTTATTAGCTTAGTAAATTGGGTGAAAGTGTTTTTCTTTGCGTTGTCCGAGTACGGCTCCAACTTCAAAGTCACTTGCATCGCACATGATCTCGAATGGAAGGGTCAATCGGGTGTAGTCATGATTGGTGCGTTGACAAGTTTGTCTTTCAATATGTTGAATGATTCAACACATTCTTCAAAGAAGACGAAGGGCGCGTCTTTCTCCAGAAGTTTGGTCATAGGCCTAGCAATTTTGGAGAAGTCTTTTATGAAACGTCGGTAAAATCCTGCGTGACCTAGAAAACTTCTAATAGCTTTTACTGAAGTTGGGTGCAGAAGTTTAGAGATAGTTTCTATTTTTGCTTTATCGACCTCTAATCCCTTTTGAGAAATCTTGTGGCCGAGAACAATGCCTTCTTAACCATAAAGTGACATTTCTCCCAGTTGAGCACTAGATTTACTTCCTCACACCTGGCTAACATTTTGTCGAGGTTTTTTAAACAGTGATCAAAAGAGTCTCCAAAGACTGAGAAGTTATCCATGAATACTTCCATTGAGTGTTTGATCATTTCGTGAAAGATGGCCCCATGCATCGTTGGAAGGTAGCTAGAGCGTTACATAGTCCAAATGGCAATCTTCGGTATGCAAAGGTTCCGTACGGACATGTAAAAATGGTTTTCTCCTGATCTTCAGGAGCAATGAGAATGTGGAAATATCCGAAAAATCCGTCAAGAAAATAGTAGAAAATTTTTCCAGATAATCGTTCAAGCATTTGATTGATGAAAGGAAGTGGAAAATGATCTTTTCTTGTGGCTTCATTAAGTTTCCGGTAGTCAATGCAAATTCGCCAGCATGTGATGGTTCTCATTGGTATTAGCTCATCCTTTTCGTTCATTACGACCGTCATTCCTCCCTTCTTGGCTACTACTTGAACGAGACTAACCCAAGGTGAATATGAGATTGGGTAGATTAATCCGGCATCAAGGAGCTTGATTACTTCTTTCTTCACCACATCTTGCATGTTGGGATTGAGATGTCTTTGATGGTGGACCATGGGTTTGTATTCTTCTTCCATGAGAATTTTGTGAGTACAAAACGAAGGACTGATGCCCTTGATATCCATGATCTTCCATGCGATGACCTTCTTATGGTTTTTAAGAACATGAAGAAGTTCACCTTTCTCTTCTTTATAAAGGTGAGATGAAATAATTACTGGAAGTTGAGAGTCTTTTTCTAGAAAGGCGTATTCGAGATTGCTTGGAAGCTCTTTTAACTCTAAGGCTGGTGGTTCTTAGATTGATGGTTTTGATTTTTCATTACATTTGGTGATCTCACATACTACTTCTGATGCTTCATGACAGTCATCATTGAGATTTTCGTGTTCTAAAATGGGTATGGTGATGGTTTTGTCTAAGACTTGCATTTCTAGTGGGTTATTGATGGAGGAATCTCGCATATAACAACTCACGGTAGAATCTATGATGTCGACACAATATAACGTGTCATCATGAAGTTGCGGATATTGCATAGATTTTCCTATGTCAAAAGTGATTGCCTCGTCATTGACCCTAAGAGTGAGTTTGCCGGTGCAAATATCAATAATAGCCTTTGCAGTGGCCAAGAAGGGTCTTCCTAAAATCATAGGTACACTTTTGTCTTCCTTCATGTCTAGAATTACAAAATCTACTGGGAAAACAAATTTTTCAATCTTGACAAGCATGTTTTCAACAATGCCCCGAGGATATTTAACAGATCGGTCAGCTAACTGAATGCTCATGCGGGTGGACTTTGGTTCTCCTATCCCTAGTTTTGCAAAAACCGCATAAGGCATTAAATTAATACTAGCTCCTAAGTCATCCAGGGCATTGCTAACAGACAAATTTTCTATAAGACAAGGGATAGTAAAGCTCCCTGGATCGGTCATTTTTGTTGACAACTTGCTTTGAAGGACTATTGAACATTCTTCACTCAGAGTGGCATGCGAGAGCTCCTCCAGCTTCCTTTTATTTATCAGCACTTCCTTGAGAAACTTGGCATATTTTGGCATTTGAGCGATGACTTCGATAAAAGGGATGTTGATATGGAGTTGTTTGAAGAGTTCTAAAAACTTCCCGTACTGAGCTTCCAATCGTTTCTGCTTCAGCCATCCAGGGTATGGAATAGGTGGAGTATAAATTCGGACTGGCTCCTTGGGTTGTATGGTGCCCGTTGGGATCAGTCTTTCCTGTGTTTCATCAGGGGATTCGTTTTCCGTAACTGGTTTTGGTGAGGCAACAATGGTTGTACCGCTTCTGAGTGTAACAGCGTTAGCTGTCGCATTCGGGTTGGTGATTGTGTTGCTTGGAAGAGTGCCGGGTGGTCTTTCGGATAATTGTCGGACAATTTGTCCGATTTGAGTTTCTAGATTCTGTAATGATGCTTGTTGACTTTTTAGGTCGGCTTCATGTTTTAATAATACTCCGCTGATATCAACGGCTCTTGATTCGGCCTTCTTCTCTGCTTCATTTGTTTTGGTCATGATTTGGATCAACATTTCTTTGATCTTTGAGTAGCTTGGGTTTTGATGGCTACTGGAACTTTGATCATGAAATTGGGGTTTTGTTTGGAAGTGTTGATTCATCAGTCTTTTCTCGAATCCGGGTAGGGGTTGAGTATTACCTCCGTCTTTCTAGCTGAAATTCGGGTGGTTTCTTCATCCTGGATTGTAATTTTTGCTGAAGGCGTTGTTCTGTCGAGCGATGAAATCGACTTTTTCCATGGCCATGATGACTTGATTACAGTCACTTGTCTTATGAGTTCCTCCACAAGTGTCACATGTGAGTCTGGTTTTTGATAGCTCGGCTGGAAGTTGTTCGAATTTTTTAGAAAGGGCTTCAAGCTGTGCTGTGACAAGAGTGTTGGAATCAATGTGGTGTATTCCTTTTTGGGTTGGTGTAGATATTGGTGGGTTGTAGGAGAAACTCTTCTTTGCTGCTTTCTCCATGACTTCAAATGCTTCGTTAGGTGATTTAGATCCCAGGTCTCCACCGGTGATTGGGTCGATGGCCTGTTTGTTTTGACTGGATTGTGCGTCAAAGAAAGTTTGTACTTGTAACCATACGCTCAGTCCATGATGTGGGCATCTTCTCAGAAGACTTTATATCTCTCCCATGCCGCGTGTAACGATTCATCATCATCGGTCCGGAATCTGGTAATGCCGAATCGGTATATGGCATTTTTATCAGGCGTGAAATATTTGAGGAGAAACTGTTCAACCATCTGGTCCAAGTGGTGATGTAACCAGAGGAAAGAGATTCTATCCATTCCAGGGCTTCACCCCTTAGGGAGAAAGGAAAGAGTTTGAGTTTGATTTGATCGTCTGAACAGTTTTGTATTTTAAATGTTCCGTGGATTCGCAAGAATTGAGATATATGAGAAAGAGGGTCTTCATCGAGGAGACCATGAAAATGAACTAAATTTTCCACCATATGAATGGTGATTGATTTGATTTCGAAATTTTCGGTGATTTCGGTGGAGCCACTTCATTGTCGTAGCCTTCGAGAGTTGGCTTGGCATACTGGCTCATGTTCGGCTCATTGTTCTGGGCCGCCATCATTTCTTCGGTTTGATTTTCTCCTGATGTGGTGGCGTCTACTGACTCGTCTTTGATTGCTTCGGCGGTTTCTGTAGTCCGTTTACGTGCTCGTCGACGAAAGAGTCGTTCCGGTTCAGAAATTGGAGAAACAAGCTCAGGCTCAAAAGTAGAGGACATACATGGGACTAAATCAAAGTTAAAACTAAAGTAAAAGTTAGTTAAAGTTAGACTACGTGTTAGGCTAAGCTATTTAAATAAGTCTAAGTTAATTAAGCTAAAATAAAGGTTAGGTAAATAGAGGTTAAAATTAGGCTAGCCGTAAAATTATATAGTTCAATAGTTAGTAATAAAAAAAATAAAATGAAAGTTAAAAATTTGTACAATTATAGACAATGATTAAATTAAAACTTGGATCGTTCTTAGAAACGTACCGTGTCCCCGGAAACGGAGCCAAAAACTTGATGTGTGTTGTAAGTGTGGTGAAATATAATGGATTGGATGATTTAACTTTTGCACAAGAACGTGTTTTAAATTTATACAATGATTTCTACAAAGACTAGACACACACAAAATAGGCAAGTGTACTTATCGCATATGTAGAATAGTATGGGTAAGAACCAAGTATCGATCCGTGGACACAAATGTTTCTAATAATGAATCAGAGGTTTTAATCGTTTTGGGGTTAGTTTTTGAACTTTTTTATAAAATATAAATACTTATATATAATATATAGGTTAACAAGACGAGAAATTCTAAACAAGTAGTTCAATTATATGAAGGTTAATTACCATCTAAGATCAAGAATCCACTCCATTTTATCCTTTATAATTAATATGTAGACATGTGGTAAACTTGCTGTAATAATATATGATAGATAACACCTCATTTCTAAGCGAGCATCTATGACATAAGAGAGAGTAGCATGCGCATTTTAAATTCGACCCTTTCCTAATGTCATGCTACCTCAAGGATGTCAATTTAAGTTGGCAAGTAGTTTCGTAAAGTAGAAATATTATGATTGACTTCGATTTTTCAAATACCAATTCTAACAACTTCGGGTGGCTATAGTTCATCACATAACCTCCCCTTGGTTGATCTAAGTAGGTTATAATTACATATTTCGTTAACATATGATTTTTTTAACTAGCATGATAACCTAAGCAATTGCGTTAACGATGCCATTTTCGGATTACCAAAAATTAGATAAATAGATCATAACTTATATCTCATCAATTCTAAATACAGTATAAGGATCCATGTTTCGATAAGTTATCAAAGTATTTCTATCTTTCAAGAACATGAATCGATCATGAATTATTGCCAATATAATTCATAATCACCAACTTTGAATTGTTGAATTAAGATGGTGAAACATTTCTCATCAAAAGATAATTGCAAGATAACCATGTACTTTACTAGACTAAACCACATGTCTTATATAACTATCAAGTAAAACAAAGCTTCTTCATAAATATTAGATGGTAAATGGAGTTTAGCTCATAGTGAGCATAGTTATTAGAATGGATGTGATAACAAACACATGATTAAACTAGAACAATCTAACCAAATGTGGATGAATCTTCCTTCTTAATGATGATGATGATGGTTGATGGTGATGACCTCCAAGCCTTCAAACTCTTCACTAGATCTTCAATATGAGTGTTAGTGGGTGTTTTTATTAGTGAAAACCATATAGAACTCTCTTCAAGGCACACCAAATGAGTGCAACATGAGCCACTATTTACCGGCAATCTGGAGTGAGAAGCACGGCCCTGTGCCTTGTTGGGCACGCCCTCGTGATTTTTATGATATGTGCTGAATTCGTTTTGTCTTTTATTGTGTATGACCACGGTCCCGTGGGCAAGGGACACGACCCCGTTCTTTTGTTCCCAGTTTTTGTCTTTTCTTGTAGATTTTTGTCTTTTCTGGTGTTTAGAAGCATGGGGGCTTGGTTTCACCTGAAATTATATTTTATTACGATAAGTAGCCTTCTGTGCTATGTTATTTAATAGAAATTGCAGTTTTTAGAGATTTTGATGCTAAAAAGATGTATAATTTTATGTACATCAATAATCAAACAGATGGGAAAAGTGAAACAGAAACATACAATGTCGATCACACTGCCGAAGAAGAATTTTATGATGATGACGATGATACGTATTCACATTTGAGTTTGCAAACAAACATTGGGAATACAGACACAAGAGCTAGTCAACTTTTATATAACCCCACTTCAGCTGTCTGGGATTCTGCTTACCTACCAACAAAAGAAACAAAGGAAGAGAAGGTGAGACATTTGATTAATTGAATATCTTAAATTAATTAATAACTATATTTTAATTTTACAGTCTTGGAATAAGGCAATGGATAAAAAGTTAAAGAAATTTGATAAACTTTGCTCAGAAATCAATGAATTGGTTTGTGAAGGAAATGACAAACATCCATCAAATCACAATATCTTTGCTAGGTGTTGTGAATGGGAAGATAAATTCAATAATGTGGTTCTCAAAACACAAGAATATGAGACTATAAAAAACAACTAACTCTTTAATTTAGGTGAGAAAAAATATCTAATTCTCTTTCAAATTTCCACCATGATGTAGCGTGATGATAAAACTGGAAGTCAAACACGTTAATTCTGCAAATACCCGTGTGATTCTTCCCCGAACTTCCAGAAAAGACGTAGATCGTAAATAAGATAAATAATGAACCTGTTGATTCACACGAATACCCGGATCAATTCTTCCAACTATCGTTGATTCCTCAAGTAAAGGAATCATAGCTTCAGGAATCTCAACTTCCTCGGGCACCGGTTTCCATATCAAAACAAACATGTTGTCTGCCTCCACCAACTCATCTTCAAACTGACTAATGGTCAACAGGTTACCCGACTTCTTTGTGGCTAGCTGCTTGGGCTTGCTAGGAACAAGCGTTATCTTTACCCCACCAAACATGAAGCTATAAGAATTGGACCGTGGAAATTGTGGAGAAGATAAACTCAAATGGTTATCGTTTAAAGCTGCCAAGTCACGTTCATTGTTCTGATGTGTTTAATGTGAAGCATTTACTACCTTATTACGGGAACACTTCTGATGATGAAGATGCTACGGATTCGAGGTCGAATTTTTTCTATCCAGGGGGAATGATGCGGGGAGATCAAACGCTTACCAAATAATGACGACATGAGTTATTGATGTGGGGAGATCAAATGTTTACCAAATAAAGACGACACGAGTTATGGAATTACAAGAGTTTTAAATTAATAGTTTATGTCTTTTGGTTTAATCATTAGAAGCCCAATGATATTCTATTTCTTTTAAATACTTGAGATTTTGTAATGTAAAAAAATCAGTTTTGGAATATATGAAAAAAAAAATCATTTCCTCTCTATCATAGTGTAACATCCTAAAACTTTAATGATGAATAAAGGAAGTTATGTTTAGTGATTTCGCGTAATTAATTAATATCGGGTAAGGAGCGGGTCTTGGACTTGGATTAATTGAGATGGGTTAAATGAGAATGGGATTTCAGGGATATAAATACCCCCAAAATCCCAAAATATCTTTCATTTTCACCAAACTCCCTAACACTCCAAAAACACACACACACACCACCAACTTCGCCGGCGGCCAGAAGAAGGAAGACCGAGATCCGAGAGTGTGTGAGAGAGAGACTAGTTGTGATTAAGCAAATAAACAAGACCCAAACAAGCTCAAAAATGTATGATTCTTGATCTTTGAAGTTTAAAGATCTGAGCTTTTAGTGTATAAACGACCGGAAATGGTCGGGAAGCGTAGTGGGTGATGTTGAACCGTAACAAGGGTGTTAAAATCGCTCGAAATGTTGGACAGAAACCGAAACTGCGGTTATCTGGGCAACTTCGCCTTCATCTGGGCAACTTCGCCTTCAAAGCGATGAACTTCGCCTGCAAGCCAAGTTCGCCTGATGAACTTCGCCTGCAAGCTAAGTTCGCCTGATGGCAACTTCGCCTGCAAGCCAAGTTCGCCTGATGACAACTTCGCCTAGAGCTAAGTTCGCCTGAGGCTTAACTTCGCCTAAGCCAAGTTCGCCTGATGACAACTTCGCCTAAATCTAAGTTCGCCTAAGGTTTAACTTCGCCTAAAGCTAAGTTCGCCTAAGGTTTAACTTCGCCTAAAGCCAAGTTCGATTAGAAAATAAATTAAAAACCTAATGAAAAATGTGTTAAGACAGTTAATGGAAATAAAATTTTTCCAAGCTGACCTGGCAGCTCGACCCCAGCCAGGGGCTCTGCCCCTTGGACCCTGCTAGGGGCTGCCGCCCCTAGACCCCGCTGCCAGGGGCGCTGCCCCCGGACCCCCGTTCGTTGTGGGTCATATAAAGATAGAAATACATTATGAGAAGTGATAGTTAATTGATACGTATACTTGTTATACAGTCAGCCGTGCACAACTGAAGAAAGGGATTACGATTAACGGTGAACGTAACCGTGTTCAGGTGAGTTTCTAGCCCCATTTATGTGTTATGTTTTCGGGGCTGTGTGCATACTCAATATGTTTGTTAATACGCTTATCCTAAGAGATAAGTGTATGCCTTATGTGAATGATATGATATGTATGAATGATTGCTTGATGGTACGTGAACGATCTTCGGATATTGCACGTACTGTCAGGTTGTAACGCTATGTGTAAGGTAAGTATGATATGTATGTTTATGTGTATGAACGTGATAAAGATAATAAAAGAAAGAAACGATAATGTATGGTTGTATGGTTACGGAAAGGGTACCGAGCCCTAATAATACTCGAGGTATGATGTATGGTTGTATGGTAACGAAGAGGGAATCGAACTCTACTAATATTCGAGAACTAGGGAACCGAACCCTACTAATATTCGAGGAAAGAGGGTACCGAGCCCTAATAATACTCGAGGAAGGAGGGTACCGAGCCCTAATAATACTCGAGGAAGGAGGGTACCTAGCCCTAATAATACTCGAGGAAGGAGGGTACCGAGCCCTAATAATACTCGAGGAATGTAGGGCGTAATGCTCTTTATAACGTAAGATAGGAAGGTAAGTTAATACAAAAGAAAGTAAGAAAGTAAGAAAGTATGAAAGTAAGAAAGTAAGAAAGTATGAAAGTATGAAAGTATGAATGAAAGAATATAATGTTATGTGAATGGTATGATTATGTGATTATCTAGAACTCACTCAGCGTAGCTGACTTTTAGTATGCACGCAGGTGAGTAGGATGAGGCAGCTCGCTTGAGGAGACACATGGCACTGAACAAGAGTCTGGCATCTGAAGACTTATGATGTTTTAATTTTAATGTTTTAATGTGAAAGACAAAGGATGTTTTGAGACAAGTTATGAAATATTGTAATGTTTTATGAAAGTTTTATATTCCGCGTAATGTTTTAATTAACTCTGATATTTAGAACTGTGTTTATGAGTAAATCCAACACGAAGGTAGGGTTACCGGTAACGGGGCCTTACACACAGTGTGTGTTAGTGTGTGAAGGACCTAACTATCGTTGATTCACAAAGAATACCGATAATTAGGTCCTTCACACACTAACACACATTGTGTTAGAGAGGAAATGATTTTTTTTTCATATATTCCAAAATTGATTTTTGTACATTACAAAATCTCAAGTATTTAAAAGAAATAGAATATCATTGGGCTTCTAATGATTAAACCAAACGACATATACTATTAATTTTAAACTCTTGTAATTCCATAACTCATGTCGTCATTATTTGGTAAATGTTTGATTTCCCCGCATCAACTTCTTATATATATATATATATGTATATATATATTTGAAATTTCCCACTTCTTAAACAGTTGCCGCAATTGATTTAGTTCATTCAGATGTTGTAGTGGTGATGCAGTGGTTGGTTCAGATGCTGTGGTTGGTGAAGAAGGTATTGGTACTATTATAGTTATACTTATATTAAAAACGCTCAACAAACTCTCATATCTAAATTATTAATCACAGAGGTGCCTGAAATTTATAACTTATTTGAAGAAAAGAAAGAATCTGGTGCAACTGTTGATGATGCAGTGGTTGGTGATGAAGTTGTCACTACATGGGTTAATGGGGCTCAAGAAGGTATATAATTATAAAAACTTCTTTTATACACCTTAAAAGCTCAACAAAGCTCATATTATTATTTAAAATTTTAATGACAGATGTGGCTGTCGTTGGTAATGCAGCTGAAGTAAACAAAGAATCTGGTGCAACTAATGGTGATGAAATTATAGTGAAAGAACTAGAAGGGAATAATAAACTTGATGCAGTTGTTACTACTACTTGAGTGGGCCAAAGAAGGTATTTAGTTATAGTTAAATTTCTTTTCATACACCTTGAACGCTCCTTAAACACTCATGTTATTATTTTTATATTTTATATGAAAGATACAAGTTGGATCAAAAGGAGACTAGATGGAACATACTGTTGCAAATGCTCCAGTGTGTAGTGAAATTTCTAAAGAACCTGAAGGTATCTAATGTGTTTTACAATTTCATATATAAAAGGCTTATTAAACGCTCATAATTATTGCTTTACAAATTCAGCAACCACATCCCTTGGAGATGATATGGTGCATGTTCATACAAATGCTCAGGCGTCTAGTGCAGTTATTAGTGAACAAAAAGGAGGTGAAATCAGATATGATGTTGATCACATGAATACTGATGGAACTTTTGAAGATATCATAGGTAAAACACAAAAAAACAAAAAAAAAGTTTATAGAATAAATTTCGTAAACTGATACAATGACTTGTCCTTTTTTGTTTTTCAATTAGTAAAGTTGAAGAGAAAAACCAAGAATTAAAAGTTGACACCGGTTTATCTCCAAGTGAAAATTTCGTAACACCGACATCAACATCAAAGATGATACCCAAAATTACATCTCCTGTATCATCATTACAAGAACTTGAAAAAAAGGTTTTGTGAAAGAAAGAAAGAGAAGGTTAACTCCTGCGTTGAAATCACCATATCTTTTAAGATAGGTTGACATATCCACAAGTGTGACAGAAGATGAAAAAATAATTTCAGAGTATATATTATTTTTTCTTGAAGACATATGGGAGGAGATTTTCAATTCTGATCACACATAATAATTTAAGGTGATTTTTGAGAGTTTCTGTCCTGGTTTGTATTAAACAACAAATGCAATGGATGCATTCTGTGAACTAATGAATTATGAAGAATAGAAAATATCTGAAAAATCACCATTCAGGTTCTTCGCTACAAGCACTATGCTGGTATGATTAAACATACCTATTGACTTTAAACACTTATAAAACGCTCATCAAACGCTTAAACATATACATTAAATTCTTATGCAGACAAGTGCCCATTATGATCAGGCAGGTGGTTACACAGACAAAGAAAGACTTGATGCCTTTACAGACAACATTGAAAAAGAGATGATAAGGTCTGATGCCAAACCAATTAAGGAAGTTGCTATATTCCTCGTGCCAATTCTACAAAATGATCACTTCTATGTGGTTGCTTTCAATCTTCTTACATGAGTGATAGAGTTGCTTGAAAACAGTGCAAATAAGGAAATATCAGCCAATAAAAAGTTTAAAAGGCCAGAAGACAATGAAAAAGTGATCAAAAGACTTTTTGAACAAAGATACAATAACAATCCTGAAATCCTGGTAAACGCTCAACAAACTCTCAACAAAAATATACAACTCCCATTTCTATTATAAATATGTGATATACTTAAATGCTTTAATTTTTTTTAGAGAAACATCTTTTACATGTATCTTAAGAAAATCAGTCAACCCATTGCTGATTGAATCCAAAAAGCTGCAATCATTAGATTAAGTATGACATGGAGAACAACTGAAAATGGAGTATATTGTGGGGTTTTTGCTATGAGACACATGGAGACATATGATGGGAAGAAATCGTGGGGGGGGGGGGGGGTGCAGATTTTACAAGGAATGTCCTAAACAAGTAAATTAGCTAAAAAGGTTAAGGGCAAAGTATTTGAGCCAAATCCTCTTGTCAGATATAGACCAGAAAAGAGATACTCTTATCAAGAAGGCGCAAACATTTGATGAAAATAACAAAACTACTTTATCCGAGACGGAGTTGATTGCTGAACTTCAAAAAAGGCAACAATAATTTGACTTGTTTCAAAACTTTGTTATGTTATGTTAGCACTTTGTTTTGATGTATATTTTGCAACGACAAAATTGATGTCTTTAACACAACATTGGAATATTAATATTTCCAAAACACAACCACATGATAAAATACAAAAACAAACGCTCATAAAACGCTCGCCACATAAAACCACTCACACATACTAGTCTAGTAGTGACATGAGAAACTCCAACTTCAATTTCATTGAGCAGTTTAGTTCAAGAATTGCCTTGCCTAATACTTTATATTGTTCAAACTCATTCTTCCCTAAATCAACCATAAACAAAACAACAAGATCTCGGATAGTACTAGCAGGCATTCGGACAAGAACTTTTGCAATAACATCCCTGGAATCCGAATTATTGCTAAGCATCACTATTTCATGTGTTAGCCTTTCACGAAAAGCTTTGTCGGCTGCGATCTGATCCTCAATCTGCTTCTTCAAAGATTCCTTTTAAGATGGTCAAGATGATGATGATGAGCCATCCATTATAACTGAAAAAAAAATCTGAAATGTGTTGATATAAGTGTAACAACATATATTGTATAAATAACAAAAGGTTCACAGACCAAATAGTAAAAAACAGAATAAAAAGACAAAAAAAAACCTGTAGGTTCACAGACCAAAACAAAAATAAAAAGACAAAACGCTTGAACAATGCTCACAACTGTATACTCACGGGCAAACATAAAATGGTGTGAGAACATAACTATGAGACGCTTGTTTTACGCTCGCAACCATATTCTAAATTTTATTCAGAACATAAGTCTCCTTACGGTTGTAATACACTCGGGACAAATAAGACAAACATTTAGACTCACTGACACGCTTGTAATACGCTAAACAACTGTAGCTGGTTAAAAGCTATTTTTTAATATGGTTTTATTCAGAACTTAATTAATTTTATTACTAATCACATACCAAAAATTGGGAAAAGATTTTTGTGATAATAGCCTACATCAAATCTCATCAAATCAATTACATTAAATACTCTATGTCAACTACCAAAAATTAAAAAATATATAAACTATGCTTAAAAACTCATAAGAATCCATAAATTACATTTATGGCTACTCAACTTATTTGGAAAAAATATAAAAAATATTTATGTGATGATGATAGCCTACATCCAAATTAAATGGCATTGAACAAGTCTATCTCAACTACCAAAAATTAAACTTTATGTCTATATATTTAACATCTGTTTTGTTATTCAAATCACACAAAACACTCAAAAAATTTAAAACACACACAAATATATATTCATGTGATAAAACGGTGAAGAACATAGTCAAAGCGAGGTTGGATCTTGAAAAGCCGAAAGATGAGAAGTTTCAAGAATCACAAAACTATGTGCTCCAAGAGAAATCCAAAACTCTTGATGCATATAACAAACTCCTGCTGCAACCAGACAGTGAGTTCAAAGCAAAAGCTGTTGAGTACCTGAAACAACAGACTTCATGCTACGACTCAGTGTATGGTATGTTGGTTGACACGGTTTCTACGGTGTCAAACAACATGGAGTTCAAGGAAGTTGGGCATGAGATCATCAAGAAGAAGGAGTGATGGGGCTGATAATGTTAGTTTTTTTGTCTTCTTTTGTTATATATGATCTTGTAGTCGTACTTTGCTATGGTCTGATGTTGTATTATCCGGTGTTTAATAAACAAATGGTGGTTGAAATTACATGCATGTCTAAAACGTTTGTCATAAGCTTATATAAAAAGTTATTATAAAACCCACATTCTTCAAAACAGTACAGTAAAACACCAAAACAAATGGTTATCTCTTTCTATCTAAAACGCTACACATATACTTGATTCTATCTAAACATTCATTCAAACTAAAAATGCTTAAAATACGCCTCACTAAGCATTCATTGTTGCTGCTGCAATGCTTTGCAAGCTCTACTATTGTGGCCAGGTTGGTGACAAATATGACACTCCCTATAACTCCTCCTAGATCGACTAATGGCTATCTCTTTCTTTGATTTAACTCTTTTGTGTCAGCCACTACCATTGTTCCTTATTCTAGTAGGCACATGAACAGTAACGTCTGATGGTTGTTCAAATTCTAAAACAGCAGCAAATCTATCCCTTTTAGATGGACGTACTCTTTAATACCGAGTTAAGTATGCTTTTTCAATCATCAAATTCATCTCATCTCTCACTTTTATCAATTCATCGATGTCTGCAACATAACTATTGATAAGATATTCACGGGCATATTTTATTTCTCTTGAAATCTCTTTGATCTTTCTGTTCTTATCATTACCAAACTCTGATATTAGAACTGTTCTGATATTCACCGCAACCTATTTTCGCCATCGATCCTTTATATATCTTTTCGGGAATTTCTTAACTTGATACATATTAATGACGTAGAAAATATGCCGACACAATAAACCATACTGTTCAAATTTTTTGCAAGAACATGTTGTAGTAGACTCTTCACCAAATTCACCGTCCTTTTTAAACACAACCTAAAAAAACAATAAAAACAATGCAGTTTAGACGCTTATTAATTAGTTTATTGTTAAACAATTTTAAACTAAAACGCTTATTAAACGCTCATAAGTACCTCCAAGAATCCTGGAGCATACGCATTAAAATCCTATATTTTACACCTCAAATAATCTCTTTCTTTCAGAAGCACTGAATCGTGAAACACCACCAACAATTTCATTCATTTCATCTTGAACATTATTATAAATAGATCTTGTATATTTCCTAACTGCTTCCCTTTCAAGATAACTTATGGTTTCTAACTCAGGATATGTGTATCTATTGTCATGATCACATCGCCTGCCATTGTATCTCTGTATCTCTATACAAAATTGAAAATGGTTGAAAAACTCAACTAGTGTTAACTGAAAATTTCTAGCTTGACCGAAAAATGGTTTTTGCTCTCTGGTCTGGATGTTGTATGCGTCAATCCAGAAAAAGGTTCATCTCTATAAAAAGCAGGTTTCCAATCAAATCTGATTTCATACATATCATTAAGCCATTTATTCTTGTCAATCTCAAACTCAGCCATTATCGTTTGCCATTTATCTCAAATTCAGAAGGACTAATTGAATCCGTCCACATAATATCACATATCCTACGCTTAAAATCTTCGTTATTACATAAATCGACTCCCACCTAATAACAAATGTTAAACGCTTGAAACCGCTCATGACCAAAATATACTATCATGTTAAGCTCGTAAGACGCTCAAACATTAAACTCCCAAAATAACTATCATGATAAAACGCTCGTAAAACTCTCATTATTTAAACTAAAAAAATAGTTAATTCAAGACAATTACATTTACCTTGTCAGCAACTTTCTTCATGATGTGCCACATACATAATCTATGCATTGTTTTTGGAAACAAAAATGAAATAGCTTTCTTCATAGCCGGGTCTTGATCAGTAACAATAACCTTCGGTGCCCTACCAAACTACTTGAGTAACTTTTGCAATAACCATGTGTACGATTCAATAGTTTCAGAAGTTAATAATCCAGCACCGACAGTCACACTATGAAAATGGTTATCAATTGCCGTGAATGGTACAAAAACCATCTTTGTAAGACCCTAAAATTCGGGAGTCCTACAGTTGGTAGTCATTCCAAACAAATTCAAATATAAAAGACAAACTGGTTTCATATAATTCAAAAATTCAACACAGAGTATTATTTCAGCGAAAAATTAACAAAACATCCAAATATTATCCTTAAGACAAAAATGTAAATTAAAATTTTCTTTATTATTAACACGATACGGAGCATCGACTAGAGCTGCCTCGGGACCTCGGGTAGTCTTGAGAACGTCCAAGCAGTAATCTCATCCACTCTCAACCTGAAATCATTCTAACACACACGCAAAGTCAGCTTGAGCTGAGTGAGTTCATGTTTTTATCATCAAATTTGCTAAAGACCGACCGAGGTATTTAATATATGACTTCCATAAAAATAAATAAACAAATAAATAAAATTTTCCTCGGTTAAGCACGTAACACGGGTTACATCTTCTCAAGTCCAAAACACAAAGTTAAGGACCTGAAAAAACTTCACCCCAATGACAGATAAACTGTTAGGGGATATTTAAACATCCTTTCGCCTCAAGAACAGTAAAACTATCCCGGGACTCCCCACCTTAACCCCCAACGGGGGAATTAAGGAATTTTTATACTTCTCTTCGACCCGGTCACGGCTTAACAAAAACATTCACGTGGTGGCCACACACACACACATACAAACAAAACAAGCATAAATCATATAAACTCCCAAGCATAGATAGCAAAATAACGTAAACTATGCAATATCATCCAAACGCTTCAAAAGGGTAATATCGTCAAAAAAACGTGTATTCTAGCCCAAAACGTAAAAATTTAGAAAGGGGCATCATGAAACTCACCTGAGGTGAACACTCCAATCAAATGCCTAAATAGAAGCAAAATCCCAAATTTAAACCCTCCCAAGGTTTCAAATTTGCACAACCGACGTGTCCCATACGCGCAACATCCCAAAATACCGACGCGAATGAAAACTAAAATGGTCATAACTTGACCATACAAACTCCAATTTGAGCGAATCACATATCAACGAACTCGTCTCAACATGGCGGACCTTAGAAAATTACTATCACCTGCTGCTACAGCCTCCACAACTTCTAGAACATGAAACAGCCCACTGGTTCGTTCGATTCTGCACGTTAACAGTCGAATCGCTTGAAACCATATCAAACGAACTCCGATTTGAGCGAATCACATATCCACGAACTCGTATCAACATGCCGAACCATAGGTAATTACCATCACCTGCTGCCACAGCCTCCACAGCTTCCAGAACCTGAAACAGCCCACTGGTTCGTTCGATTATGCACGCTTACAGTCGAATAGCTCGAAACCATATCAAACGAACTCCGATTCGAGCGAATCACATATCCAAGAAATCGTCTCAACATGCCGGACCTCAGAAAATTACTATAACCTGCTGTCACATCCTCCACAGCCTCCAGAACCTGAAACAGACCACTGGTTTGTTCGGTTCTGCATGTTTACAGTCGAATAGCTCGAAACCATATCAAACGAACTCCGATTCGAGCGAATCACATATCCACGAACTCGTCTCAACATGCCGACCTTAGAAAATTACTATCAGCTGCTGCCACAGCCTCCACAGATTCCAGAACCTGAAACAGCCCACTGGTTTGTTCGGTTCTTCACGTTAACAGTCGAATAGCTCGAAACCATATCAAACGAACTCCGATTCGAGCAAATCACATATCCACGAACTCATATCATTAAACCCCACCATCTGTGCCTGTTTCTGTCACTAGAAAATGCCTTCACCATCGCCAGAAAACCAAACAGTCCGCCAGAAAACCGAACAGTCAGCCAGAATGTGAACCCTTTCTTGTTTTGCTTATAACTTGGCCATACGAACTCGAAATCAAGCAAATAATATGTTCACGCGACCGCGTTAGCTGAGCACTAGCACCCTGAACCAGCATCGCCACCTGCTGCTGCTGGAACTGTTGCCGGTGACGTAAATAGTGGCAGGATTTTCTTGGATCCTTCGCCGGAATCTTGTTTTGATCAAACCCTTCCTCATCCAAACATCCCCAATCCTCCAAACCACCAATTAAAGACCAAGGAATGACCCAAACACATAATACAAACCTGGAATTGAACTAGGGCAGCCTTTGGTTTAAACCTGAACAAGCAGCATGGTCGATTATGGAGCAATAGGGATAAATTATGGATGAAGGACATTCTAAACCACCATACTAACCTGGGATGAGTTGAATTAATCCTTGAATAAGCTGGAGCAGAAGAAAAATGAGGAGGGGAGGGGTTGCAAAGTTTCGATCGGAATTATGGAGGAGGCGGCGAACATTATATTAATTTTATGATCTTTCACAATTAGTCCCCCAACTTGCAAAGGATGATATCTTGTTCCCAAAGTTAAATAATCTCACTTCTAAGAACTAGCACAAAGCCCCTCAACTTGAAAAATGAAAAGAAAGAAATTGATTCCCGAAATGTACAAACTTTACACTTGCTCACAGACGATCGAAAATTTACGGGTGTTACAATCTTGTACATGTACATGAAACAAGAATTATATTGCAAACACAAAAACTAATACAAGAATTTTATATTGCAAGATGTATGGATTAATAACTTACTTGTTAGTATTAAATGTAGCATCAAAAGATATAGTATCCCCAAATGCAAGATAATTACTCTTTGAAATCTCATCAGCCCAAAAAACACGAATTAACTCACCATTGTCATTAACATCATATTCAAATGAATAATAAGATGAAAATGTTTTCTTTGCACACAATCTCTGAACAATCATCTCAACATCATACTCTCCAATAAAACAATTCATACCTTATTTAAAATTCTTACAATCATCTTTAGTTGCACCAACCTTTTCAAAACCACCATACTGTGTTCTCATAAGGTTAAACGCTTTAACAGGTCCCAAGTTCAAGTTCGGAAACTCTAAATAGTTTCCTCATGGACATGTGTTAACTTCCTCTCTGATCGAATAAACTGCATATCACAATCTGCTACCATACTATGATTATGCCCTTCAACAAAATCATGTACTTCAAAAATTACACCATCCACAGATTTTAACTATAGATATGCTTTACTATCACATCTAATTGTAGGCATTTTCCTCCTTTTATAATATGGCTTGTTTGATTCATTACAATCACCTTTTAAATCATAACTTTTGGCTGGCTTGTGACCTTCTTTACAATGTGTAAAATACATGGTCTTTAGTACCCCATCATGCATGTAAGATCCACCTTTGCGAACCCCAAATCCAGCCTTCTTAGCATATTCACTATAAAAATCAAATGCTTGATCAGTTAACGAAAACATCATTCCTTTAACAGGTTTGTAAAAAGAAGCAACTTCAGGAATAATATTATCCCCTTGATATTCAACCAAAACACTTTCAACAACCGAAAAAAATTAAAATAAATACATATATTACACGTTCATGAAATGCTCATACAAAAATCATGAATAAGAATGAATATCAACCTCAATACTAGCATGTTACACTCATAAAACGCTCATATTCTAAAGTATCAAAAGCAATCATGATAACACGCTTGTAATACGCTCATAAAAATAGCATGAATAAAAATGAATATCAACCTCAACACTAGCATGTTACGCTCGTAAAACGCTCATATTTTACAACATTAAAAGAAATCATGTTAACACGCTTGTAATACGCTCATGTTATAAACATCAAAATCAATCATGTTAACACACTAGTAACGTGAACACACTCGCAAACTAAAATAATAAATTATCATGTGATTGTCATAGAACACTAACATGCAGAAGCATGTCCGATTAAAATATACTATACAACTAATGTCGATTAGTTCAAACAGAGCAAAAACTTACATTCACGATCGTCTTCCATTTCAAAACCCTAGATAAAAAATCAATTGAAAACTGGTTCGTAAACTTAGTTGATTTGATTTCGGTACAAAAATTGATTCGTAAAAAAGAAATTGATTTTGATTAAGCTAAATATCAGGATCGTAACCGTTTATACGCAAATTACTAAATTTAGATTACGAATCAAAAAAAAATCGTACCCTTCTCGCTGACAATATACTGAATCTTCTCAACTGAACGCAACTGAATCGAATGTATAGATCGACGCTCCTAGATGTCGCGTACGTTTTGTACGATAAGGCCTTAGCGTATTGCATCTTTTCTCATTATGTATATTAGGGTGGAGGGTGTCGTTCACCCACGGGCCACTAGTAGGAGGTCTGGGGAGGTATTTAGTATTCACCACAGCAAACACTGCCACCACCCTCTTGATTCTTGTCGCGGTGAGTTTTTTAGGGGCAATAGTACTAGTGAGCTTTCAACACAAAAGAGCTGTTGCACGACTCTTTTTTCTCCTTTTTCCATTAAATAAAATACCTCATATTTCCATGGAAATGAAAAGAAAACAAGGAGAACAATCTTTGCGCTTAACTAAGGAGTAACGGGTGCAGTGGCGCGACAAGATTTTGACAATGACATGAAGACGTATAGGGAGCCACACGAAGGTATATCCGGCCCGTTGTTGGATTTAATTCATACACACGTTGCCTTGTGATTTTTAGATTTAGTTTTATTATGTTTATTTTTTTAGTTTGAAGTATGTAAAATTTAATTTTAATGGAAATATTTATTTATTTAGGTTTAAAATTATAAAAATAATAAATATCTTGAGGATAGTTTGGGTGCACTATTGCCAGCCCTAGAGGTAGTTAAATGATGTGGTAGTGTAGGATTGGCCAATGCTTAGGGTAGTTTCACTACCCTTAAGTGACCACACCCTCCACCCTTAAATGTAAAGTGCTCAACCGCTACTTAGAGCATGCTTGGGATTAAGTTTGTAAATAACTTATCGGCTTATTATTTTTTTTAAACAATTAGTTAAAATAGTGTTTGGCAATCATAAAAATATTTTATGTTTTATACTTTAGAAACGATAAAACAAAAGCCACAAATCCTGAATTTTTAAAATAGTTTTTTGAAAAAAAACCAATAAGTTAATAAGCTATTTTATATTTAACCCAAACATGATGTTAGTACTATTTTAAAGCGTTTGTTACAACTTATTGATGCATGGTATTTCTCTTTTGTCTCTTGATGTGTCGGCTTCTGCATATACCTCTGTAGCATCACTACTTGGTGTTCAATTATTTTCCCCATCATTGTTATGTGTTGTGTTATGCCGTTTATATCTTCTCCATCTATTAGCACAGAGTCACACCTTGCTTACTTTCATTTGGTGTTTTTGATTACTAAACATGTAAAACGTTCATGGATTTGTAATTCGAACACCAACAAACGTCAAGGTAATAAGTTTCATATACCCAAGACTCACCTTAAACACACAACATAAATACATACAAATACAAAGATAGTAGGAAACATGCTCTACTCAAATGTTAAATGCATGTTTTCTTTAATGTACTTAAGTTTTTTTAAACACGCATATATAGTATCGACACTACTAATAATAAGTATTATTATTATGATCAAGAATAATAAACATAAAAAGAGATAAAAACAAATATAAAAATAAAATAAAAATAAAACTTTATAGTTTTTTATTAGTATTTTAAAGGGGGACAATAAAATAAAATAAAATGTTAAAAGTAGTAATATATCAAATAAAATTTTTAAATGAACTGAAACTTTAAGGAAATCGATAGGACGACTCTTTAATTTCATCAAAATATTTAACGATTATGTAAAATAACGTAGCATCGTATTTTTAAATTGGGAAAATCCTCAAAATGTCTCATTAATGGGGATAGATTCCATTTTGTCTCTATAAATAAAATTTTTCAAAAATGTTTCCTACAAACACGTCTTTAACAACGTGTTAGGCCTCAACGTGTCTATCACGACCTGTTAGCCTCCAACGTGTGCCTTTCACGACATGTTAGCCTCTAACGCGTCTTTTACGACATGTTTGGCCTATTAATTGTTTTTTTAGTATTACATTATTATAATTAATTTTATCCACATTTGGTTTGTCTTTTATAACTTGTAATATACAAGTTTATATATAATTTTGAATATGTCGATGAGATGTGTTTATTTTTTCTGCACGTTGTCATGAATTTTACTTAAAACCGAGTGTCAAATTGACTTCAAAATGTTCAATAAATGTTTGATTAAATTTGACCATACTCGTTTTAAGTAAAATTTATGTCAACACCCAGATAAATATTGTAGGTCCCTTGACCGGATCTAACAACACTATTACTAGTTAACTTGGATCAACCTCTACACTAGCTAGCGGAAATCACTAGTGAGGACCGATATCTCAGATCTTGTTTGGTTATACTTATTGTCGTGAAGGTTAGGGAAAAAAGAGAGTTTGAGAGATAAGAAGATAAGATTGACAAAAGTTTGTGTGTGTATGGGTTACACACACTATATATAGTCATATATGGTTTGAAGGTGGTGCAGTGTACATGTTACGAAACTGCTTGAACAGAAAGTCATAATCAAACAACCAATCTGGTCTTGTTCGTGCATTAGTGGTATTAAGCTCTTGCCAGTCAACGTTGAATGATTCCACTATCAGACTGGCCTTCTTATTGTAGACACGACAGTCTTGTTAGCAGCATAACCAACAAAATAACACTCATCTGCCTTTTCAGCAAATTTTGGATCAGGCTGAGCACCATTATGGAGTAGGGTGCAGGGACATCCAAAGGTCTTAAAATAGTTGACTTTCTGCTTTGTCTTGTAGTAGACCTCATACGGAGTCTTTTTCAAGCGTTTTTTGATGATCACACGGTTTTGGATGAAACAAGTAGCATTGATTGCTTCACCCCAGAAAAACAAAGGAGGCTTGGAGTCCAACAACATTGTTCTAGCAGCTTCAATCAATGTCCAGTTTCGACGTTCAGCCACACCATTTTTTTGCGGAGTGTAAGGTGCACTAAAGTGGCGTTCTATTCCGTTTGAACTGAAAAAGTTGTCCATAGTTAGGTTGCAAAACTCTGTTCCGTTTTCGCTTCTTATACATTTTACCTTCTTTTCTGTTTGCCTCTCCACGAGTGTAATGAACTTGATCAAGAACTGGGCGGTTTCATCCTTGTGCCCTAAAAGGAAAGTCCAATTGAAACAATAATAATCATCAGTAATCACAAGACAATGGGCTTTTAGGCCGATTTCCAATGGATTGACATGATGAAATAAAACCTTGTGTAACTGCTGAAGAATGGAATCTATAGAATTAATCGTCTTGGGCTTGTGAGGGAGCTTGTGTTGCTTGCATTTAGAGCACAAAATACATTTTTCAATGCAAGAGAAAGATTTAACAGGCAATCCCCTCACATGCTCATCTTTGACCAATTTGTTTAAGTTTTTGAAATTTACATGGCCAAGACGTTTACGCCATAGAGATGAGTCGTTCTCCGAGTCCTTAGATATTAAACATGAAGCGGTCCTACGTGAGTAAGAACTATTTATATCTAATATGAAAGCATCATTATGCCTCGGAGTACGCATCAAGATCCATTCTTCTAGGACTTTAAAACCTTGTTTGAGAATCAAGCATTCATTCTCAGTGAATAATGTGGAGTATTGTCGATCACAGATTTGTGAGACACTTAGCAGATTATGGGTCAGTTGCTCCACCAAATTGACGTCATCAAACGTCAGGACCCCATTTGACACTCTTCCACATTTTGTGATATTACCACCCACTTCTTCAGCAAAAGAAATGTGTCTACCATTAAACGGGTTAACGTCGAATAGTAAAGACTCGTCTCCCGTCATGTGTTGGGTACAACCACTGTCTAGGTACCAAATATTGTTGACAGACCTTCTTGACTGACCCTACACACATTAACAATTAATTAGACATGGGTCCCGAGACTTAGTTGTCTCGGGAAGGTTTACCACACAACTACCATCTTTTATTGTCGTGTCATCAATTATGAAGTTTTGGTATGTGTCAGAATCAGAGGAACAGTCCTTAGAAATCCATGCTTGTGCAGGTTTCCTGATTTTGGAAGATTTTCTTGACTTTCTTCTTCTTGATTTTAAACTAAAAACCTCAAATTTTTCAATCTTTGGATTCCTTTTCTGATTTCTTTTTGGTGAATTCCTAGATTTTCAGTCTTAGAATTCCTTTTTGCTCTCTCCTTTTTGGTTATCCAAAAAGGAGGTTTACTATTTTTCTTATTTCTGGATCTCACATCCATTTCACTGACAGAACTATTAAATTGATCATTTCTTGTTCTTGAGCTTGGAGTAGCTCTGGAACGGAATTGATTAAACTGACTGTTCATTTCTCGTTGCCTTCTATGCCAGTTCTTGCAATGTCTTGCAAGGTGAGATGGGTTACCACATACATAACAAAGTATCTTTCTGTTATCCCTATCGAACTCATTAGAACTATGATACATTGGTTGTGGTGAATAAGTTGATGCTTGGAAAGGAACAAACAAGTTATCTATTCTATAACCCCGATCATCAAAAACTTTGAGTAGAATGAATTGATATACTCTTGTTGATGACTCCCATAGTAGCTGTTATCAAACTGATTGTATAGTTAAGGATGATAAGCTTGATTAGTTGATTGATAAGAAATGCTTCTATGTGGTGGAACATATTTACTTGATGTACTAGGTTTCTCATTTTCAAAACTGATTGAACATGTTGAATTCACCCATCAACATTCCCTTCTTGTTGTTTTGCATCTCAATGTTTCCTTCAAAATTGTTTACCAACGCATCCCAAAGACCTTTAGCCGTGGTGTGGTTCCTCAAAGTTAGTGCAATTTCACGTGAGAGACAAACACTAAGAACACCAAAGGCCTTTTGATCATCACTAAAGTTCTACCTATCAGTGTCATCATAGGCAGTCACAGGCTTACGAACTTGACCATCAAGAGTGGTAGTTTTAGGATTCGTTTCGATTAGGTTGTGATTCGATTCGAATGTAATCTGGATTCGATTCGACTACAATTGAGATTCGATTAGAATACTTTTGGAATTTGATTCGATTAAGCTGCCTTCATTCAATTCGATTACTCTTGAACTCAATTAGATTATAACTTGGATTCGATTCAAATAGAAGACTCGATTTGGATAGAAGCTGATTCAAATGTGTACTTGTGAAAAGTACAGTGTGTACTTTCTGCCACCTTTTTGAATATTTCCTTTCCTATAAAAGTCACTTCAATCAACTTTTGACACTTTATGGATCTTAACAAACATCCATATTTTAATACTTTTCTAACACCAAACCTTTAAATCTTTGAAGCTTTAATCTTTGAATCTTCACAAATTAACACACAAACTTTAAAACCCGAATCTTGAACACACTATTTTATGAACTTTTTAACACTTTTGTGGCTTAAACAACCGGTAACCCACAAGAACTTCTTGAATATCCGTCTTCAACACAAACAAGACCAAAATCCAAGGTTATGACCCAAGATCTACAAATAGTAGAGCCCAAAAGTTCTAATACCAATTGTAGGTCCCTAGACCGGATCTAACAACACTATTACTAGTTAACTTGGATCAACCTCTACACTAGCTAGCGAAAATCACTAGTGTGGACTGAGATCTCGGACCTTGTTTGGTTGTACTTATTGCCGTGAAGGTTTGGGAGAAAGGAGAGAGTTTGAGAGATAAGAAGATAAGATTGACAAAAGGTTGTGTGTGTATGAGTTACACCTATATATAGTGTGTGTGCTCATACACTATTCCTTCATTATTCACGGCCCATTGGGCTCTATTACAAATGACCTTGGGCCCAAACATACATTAAACAAAGTCCAACAAGCTAACATCACACAAACGAAACATTAAATACAAATACGAAAGACTTGATACAAAATGAGCCTAACAAATATAAGAACGTCTCAACGGTATATTTAAAACTTTATAAAACTTTATGCATTACAAGTCATTAAAAAATCAAATATGAGTAAAATTAATTATAATAATATTAAAATATAAATTAATAGGGCAAACATGTTGTGAAATACGCGTTAGAGGCTAACAAGTCGTAAAAGACGCGCGTTAGAGGCTAACATATCATAAAAGACGCGTTAAGGCCTAACACGTTATCAAATACATGTTTGTAGGGAATATTTCTGGAAACTGTTAAATATAGGAACAAATATAATATCCTTCATTCATGGGATTGCATGGATACTCCCTTTAAAATTCTTTTCCCTTTTAAATTTCTTTTTGTCTAATTCTTTTATATCCTATCTTAATGTATTATGGTGACACGTCATAATATATATGGTCTAGTGGTGTTTTAACCTAAATAGCGAGCCTGATCTGAAGAGACCCGAGACCCTAATAACCCGACCCGAATTTACCCGAATCAATTAAACTCATAACCCGAACCCAAGATAAAATATTAAGGTCGGTATTTGGGTTGAATGCCCAAATTCGGATTGACCCGAATAACCCGAAGTATAATACATCGATGCATGTATCCGTAATTTCTATAGGGTAGTTTAGCGTTGAAGGAACATAGTGACCTTATGTATTCTTGTTCGGCTGTTCTTAAGACTTCAGCTAATATTGGATCTATCACATCCCAAGGTATTAATTACCATAAAACATGTTGAGAATGTAACTTTAATTCAAAAACTTAAATAGTATAACATTTAAACCAATATGTATTGAGCATGTTTTTTCAATCTACACAAGTATTGATCCACATACTATAACACTCCATCCCATCTAATGTATGCTTGTATGATAAATTTCATGTTTTGCTAAATAATATATGTTATTGTTGAATATGATTGTATATTATGGTTTTATAACGGCTTGAAATATGGTTTTTTTAATTTATGATATTATTAAAGGTGGATAATTTTTTTAATTTGTTAAACCCGAAACCCAACACGAATTTACCCGACCCATTTAACTCGAAACCCGAACAAACCGAATTATTTGGTTAGGTTCTTGGGTCAATTTGTTTTGAGCTCAAACCCGAACAACTCGACCCGAACAACCCAAAACCCGAATAAATAACCCGAAGAACAGAGTTTTTTCCCAAAAGAGTGTTATGGAGAAAAATATTTATCAATATAGTGTTGCTACAAAAGTATTTACCAATTAAGTGTTTTTAGTTTTATCATTCTTATAATTATTGGATGTCTTTTAACTTTAACAAAAACAAACCTTTTTTTTATTAACAACTACAAACTAATTTAATATTTTGAATAGATTATTTTAAATTTTACTAAATAATTCTGTTTTCTTTTCTTTTATTAGATAAACATGTATTTTATATAATAAAAATAGAGACCCATAAAAATAACATATAAAATATATAAAAATAACAAATATAACACATAAAATATGCCTTTCGGTCTTTATAAAAATAAAAAAATGGTATATTTTGTATCTTATTACATAACATTCCTTTATGTGTATAAAAAAATGGTACCTTTATTCATTGGCACTCTGATATTACAACCAAAATGAGTCACACGTGTAAGTGTAACACTAGTTTAAATCATAAAATCAAGTTGTGAAATATCTTATTAGTATGCAGATTATGAAAGAATATTACCGCGTTTCCTCCTCCTTCCAGTGAAGTGTGAAGTAAATTTGGCCATGGACACTGACTTTATTATGTGAGTACACTCTCGACTACAGAAAATGTACACTCATAGATCAATATATGAGCTCAAATTAAGTGAAACGTTGTTTTAAATGACATTCTTAGTTTAAAATATTATAGCATTTTTTTTTAACAAATTGTACATTTATTTTGTATCTTGTTACGTAAAGCAATGCATTTATGTATCTAAGAAAATGTTGATTAAAAAAAGAAACGAACGTGCATTACACAACAATGTACGCTAGCCAAACTTAATATTTACTAAAATGGCAATTGTTTTATTATGTGGACTTTTAATATTAGGGTAGTCTTGATATGCATTATCTTTTTTACAAACCCTTCTAATACTAAAAATAATATGATGAAAAAAATCTTCCTAAATTGTGAGAACTGCGAATAAAAGACATGTAAAGAAAAAAGAGAGACAATTTTATTTAATAAAAAAAGTAGTTTCTAAAAATATTAAAACTAGTTTGTTTATAAAGTTATATGTTATCCAATAACATATAAATTTATAAACAAAAGAATTTAAATAATATATTGTTTATGTTCGTTTTATTTATAAAGATCGAAAGACATATTTTATATATTATTTTTTTGTTATGTTATATATTCCATATGTTATTTTTTATTATATAAAATACATGTTTACCTTATAATTTATAAAAAAACAAATTTTTTAGTAAGATTCAAAATCAGCCATTCAAAATTTTAAAATAGTTTGTTTTTATTAAAAAAAGTTAGTTTTTGTTAAAGTTAAAAGCTATTTAATAATTTTAAGAGCGAGAAATTCAAAAACACTTAATTGGTAAATGATTTTAAGAAAGAGAAATCTAAAACACTTAATTGGTAAGTACTTTTATAACAACACCATATTGATAATTATTTTTCTCTATAACACTCTTTTGGAAAAAAAATTTGAAGAACACCCCTAATATAACCCACATGATTTGTGTCTTTTTGGGCCCGTGTTGGATTGTCTTTCACGCGACGATTTCCCACAATTCACAAAAGTTTCGGGTCCTGATAGCGTGGTATTTAGTTGTTTGTATAGAGCTTTTCGAGCCGTGTGACAACTTATCATTGGGTCACACCCTTAATCTAAGGGGTCAAATATTTTGTACAATAAACAACATAATTTAATTAGTATACTTTTATAATCTAGATTTTGCTGGGTAAAGAAATGATCATGCTCAAATTAACTTAATTCAATTTGAAGTCAAGAAATAAGTTATTAAGTACCATTTTTTTTTACAAAAAAAATTAAAACAATAAGATCCACTAAAGGTTAACCAAATTACATTTAGCCTAGCATTATTCCTTAAGAGTTTTCTATTGAGGGGTCTCAAGTTTGAATCTCGGTTTATGTGGGTGTTCTAAAACATGAGCAATACTAATGTAAGGGGAATTCATACTTGGATAATATGGCATAACAAGTTTTATGACCCTTTGAATAAAACATCACTACCACTATGACATACGTCTTTTGAGAAAAAAATATATTATAGTAGCGTAATTTATGAGAAAAGATGCAATACAATAATTGCTTAACGTACAAAAATACAAGAATACTTATTTTTCATGAAATCGATCCATGAAATCACATCACAAGATCTCGAAATCGTTAATATATATCCAATTAATAATTGGTTCACCGAAATAAACAGTTTTGGATCGTTAATCGATAATTTTTTACTTTTCTTCACGAAAACCGTTTTGAGCGTTTTGTTTTTTGCTCTTGAGCCTCTCACGTACCTATCGTACGTTAATGCATTATTATATAGTATCTCGACTCTGTAGTTTAGTTACCTTGTGATATTTGCTTGTTAAATGTGAAGATTTTGAACTAATTTACTTATGAATTGTGATGGTTTTGTTCAATTGTTTTGTTTTATAAACCCATTTCGAGTAGTGCTGATATTGGAATATGTTGATGGTGACTGAGGGACGTTGAGTAGAGTAGTTTGCAAGCAAATATGGAGACCACAAAACAATTTGAAAGATAACAACTTATTTACCCTTTAAAAAACATATGTATGCTTTCATCAATTTCAATTATTGTTCTATAAAAGTTGATGATTATTGAATACCTTTTCTTCTCAAAATCAATTAATCATTTGATTAAAAATGGAAATGTAGCCTTTGATTTAAAATGTAACCTA
Source organism: Bidens hawaiensis (assembly GCF_021521415.1). NCBI lineage: Eukaryota > Viridiplantae > Streptophyta > Magnoliopsida > Asterales > Asteraceae > Bidens > Bidens hawaiensis. Next base: position 46,608 of record NW_027499683.1, on the reverse strand, counting down.
GATTGAGTAATTAGTAAACACTGAATATTTAGGATATGAAAAAGGGAGCTTGGGTGGTGGTCTTTTGGTAAATACAAAGCTTTTAAAAAACTTCGCTTGTGAGGGTTTGGGAGGTCTTGAATTCAAGTCTCACATACGACAAAAGAAATTCTCGTTGTTAAAAATGATATATTATTAAAGTTTTTAATCCCTTTTTTTCGATCTAACATAACTATATTTATTAAATAATATTTATAACAATAAAGACTTTGAAAATACTTGATTAGTGTTGAGATTTGTATAATTATATTGAACTTTCTATTAAATCAAAATCATATATTTCTAATTAGATAGAAAAGCATTTATGCTATACACATACCAGAATAGTTAAAAGTGTAAAAATCTAGGCGGAGAGGAACATTTTGTTAAAGCTATTAGTTGACTTACATGTCAAAAAGATGATTAACCCATGAGAGATCTATCAAAAGAGATCCTTGCCTATGCAAACATCAACAATCACTTTAAACATTTACTGCTTGCCATCTCCACTTTGGTGGGATAGTAAAGGCTTAGGCCTTTGGGTGAGAGGTCCAGGGTTCAATCCCTGGCAATGGCGGTTTATTGTAAATAGTAGGAGGCAAGCTTAAACATTCAAAAAAAAAAAAAAAAAAAAATTTACTGCTTGTCCTGTTCAAACATATTTGTATATATATGGGACACAAAAGTTAAATCTTTGCTTAAGACATAAATGTGAAAATGTCTGTAACAGATAAAAAAAATAATAAAAAAAGGTAAATAACATCTAATATTCCATTAATTCTTCCCAATCTCAAACCAACTAAAGTTTTAGATTGTTTTATTGTTTGATTTTTATATAAATACTTAAAATTAAGTGATTTTAACGAAATATTTATTAAAATGATTACTATTTAATGATCGATTACATTTTTAAGTTGTTATAATTAGTAATTAAGTTAATAATTCCGTTTAAAACTTGTAACATTATCATAACAATAAAACAATACTAGAATTTATACGATTCACTACTACTAGAAGAATGAATAGAATCAATGAAAATTCAGTTACGGATGTATTCGCTAAATAAAAGAAAAACAGTAATTTTCAATGGATCTGCTAAATCGAAGAAAAAAAATTTTTCAGTTGTTGTCGCTGTGCCGAAGAAAAAAAAAACGTTTACTATAAAATTAGAAAAAAAATTAATTTAGTTTAATATAAAACAATATTTAAACTTATTATTTTCTCGTCTTAAATTCAAAAAAGGAAATACACACTCACATCACCCTTATTTTGGTTTATTGAAAACAAAAGTCACAGCTTTAGGGCACCATGCATCTGCATCTGTGTGCCTGCGTGTGTGTGTGTTTTTTTTTTTTCCTTCTCTTTTACTTTCACTGTCACTCTTAGAAACGTGCACAGAAAGCTCACTTTTGCACTTGCATGCGGGAATATATATACACACACACATGATACATACATATTTAACATTCAATCTGTACAAATTAATTACTACTATATATGCACACATGATATAGCATAAGGAGTGTTCTTCATAAGCCTGCAATCCAAATGTCTTGGTTTGAAGATTATAAGTGTACAATTCATATGTCCTGGTTTGAAGATTATCGGCCTTGTGATCCTGGCATCGAATCTTGAAGACCAAATATGTTCGCGATAATTTGAAGACGTTCGGGTATGTTTTATCATGTATCCGACAAGGGGAATCAAGCACTACTGGTCCGATTACTACGCTAATTAATTAGTTTCTATTGCCTTATTATTGTTAGTGGTGTTATATTACATATATAGTTGCAAGTGACTCTACTTAAATTCATTTTTCTTCTTGTGTGAGGTGCATATGAGTTGTAGTTTGAGACTATGGAGTTCGAATTTCTTTTTGTTAAATGAATTTTATTTGAATCAATAAACATGTACTTTTACTATAATTTATTCATGTATTAATTAAGTTTCATTTGTTATGAATTATTGTATTTATAGTGACTCTTCACCATTATATTGTGACCCTCCATGTTTTTAACTTATCTTTGTATTTATTATGTATTCATGTAATAAGCCTATAAATAGAGGGCTCATACTCCATATTAAGATATCGATAAGAATTCATTCCCCAATTTTTTCTATATTGCTAATAGGTTTATAATACGTTATCAGCACGACTCTTGAAGTTACCAAATGGTGAGTTTTTTTGTTGAAGTCCACGGTCATTTATCTTTATAAAACTGTTAGTTTTTCTAAAATATTGTACAAGGAATATCATAATCATTAAGTATTTTATCTACAAACAAGGATAATATATTCTAAACTTTTGTTCTTAACAACATATGTATCCGGTTAATATAAGGGTGAGCATTCTCATAATTAAGTATGCATTTCAAATACAAATTCTCATCCATGAACGTTATTATTTAGAAGACAAATTTATTATATTTATTTTGTAATACATGTAAGGATCCATTATTCAGATTTATTTATTTACTATTTTAATTATTTATTTGTTTCTATAAAGAAAATATATAGTTATAAAACTTTATTTATTTGCTATTTTTTTCCCTATGTATCAAACAATCAGCCACTAAACTCAAAACTTATGAAATGGTTTCATTTTTAATATTTAATCAAGTTTGTTGTTATATAATAAACGAAAAGTCACCATTCCTTTTAACATAACTTCATAATGGTTATTGCCATTTGTTATAAGTATTTTGTTATACATTTGTATAGGATATATTCAGTTATTTATTTTAAGGGGTTCATTAAATTTTGTTTTTACATGGACCTAAAAAGCCATTGTAAATAAATTGTGATGCACAAACAGCCATTGTATATAGTTTTTTTTTAATTTCTTTCTTCATTTCTCTTTGACTATTACGGTTATAATCAATATTGTTGCAAGTTTGATATGAATTGGTATCTACCTTGAGCGGCATATATTAATTCATGTGTTTTGATATAATAGCTCAACATGTCAAATCTAGCAAAACTTGAATTTTTAGCTTTGGACATTACCGGAAAGAATTATTTATCATGGGTGTTGGATGCGGAAATACATTTAAATGCCAACAATCTTGGTGACACAATTAAAGAAGGTAATACAACATCCACCCAAGATAAGGCAAAGGCGATGATTTTTTTCGCCATCATATCCATGCCGACTTAAAAGCCGAGTACTTAACCGTTAAGGATCCACTTGACTTGTGGACCAAATTAACAGAAAGATATGACAACCAAAAAGCAGTAATATTACCAAGAGCTCGTTATGATTGGGTCAACTTAAGGTTACAAGACTTTAAATCAATAAGCGAGTATAACTCGGCTATGTTTAGAATAACCTCACAATTGATTTTATGTGGGCAAAATATTACTGATGAGGATATGATATAAAAAACATTCTCCACATTTCATGCATCGAATGTGATATTGCAGCAGCAATATCGTGAAAGGGGTTTTACAAAATATTGTTACCTTATTTCATATTTACTTGTGGTCAAACAAAACAATGAGTTCTTAATGAAAAATCATGAGACCCGACCGGTTGGCACAGCCCCATTCCCTGAAGCGAATGTAGTAGCATATAACGATCAAAGTGGAAGTCGTGGTCGTGGTCTTATTCGTGGTCGTGGATATAACCGGGGAAGTTATAATGGTGTTCAATTTAAGAACACAATATCCAATCATAAAGGGCAAAAAAATGGAAAGAAGCCCAAGTATGAAAGTGATAAAAAAGACAAATGTAACCACATCAAATGCATGTCACCAATGTGGAAGTAATAACCATTAAGCGCGTACTTGTCGTACACCAAAACACTTGGTGACACTCTACCAACAATCAGTCAAAAATAAAGGAAAAGGAATAGAAACAAACTTTGCATATGGCAACATTGATATCCCCAATGATCAAAATGAGCATACTAATACAACTACTCTTGATGTGGATAATTTCATTATTGATCCAATCGATATGAATTCCGGTGACATCATGGATGATACACCCAAGTTGGATGCTTCTAATTTCCATTACATATGAATGATTGGACTTTAATAAATGTTTTCCTTTATGTTATGTCTATGTGTATGTCCGGATGTTTTTGGTTTTCTTTATATTATGTCTGGACATTTATTTTGAAATAATATTTTCATTTTAAGCATATGAGATATTTTTAACTTGTGTTTAAAACGCGTAAGCCATTCTATTTATGTGATTTTTTTTTGCTATTTTGAAGTGTATGGAGCATTTAAAACGTCCTATTAATGATGAAGACATATGTCTAATTGACAGTGCAACCACGCATACAATTTTCAAGAAAATAAATTTTTTCTCCAATTTAATTATAAAAGAGGCAAACGTTGGTACTATATCGGGTAGTTCAAAATTAATTGAAGGCTTTGGAGAAGCAAATGTTGTGTTTCCGGGTGGAACACGTTTCAAATTTAATAATGCATTGTTTGCCCCATTGTCTCAAAGAAATTTAATAAGTTTTAAAGATATTCGTCTAAATGGATATCATATTGAGACAACATGTGAGGGACATGATGAGTATCTTCAAATCACAAGTACAATTTCGGGTGAAAAACATGTATTAGAAAAGTTACCCTCACTTGCCTCTGGTTTGTACTATACTAAAATTAATATAACTGAATCAAATATGGTCATAAACCAGAAGTTTATGGACCGGGAAAATTTTATTATTTGGCATGATCGGTTAGGCCATCCCGGATCAATTATGATGCGAAAAAATATTGAAAATACATGCAGGCATCCTTTGAAAAAACAAAAGGTTCTTCAGCCAAAGGACATTACATGTGCTGCATGCTCGCAAGGAAAATTAATTACTCGTCCATCGCCGGCTAAGGTGGGGACCGAATCTCAGTTTTTTAGAAAGAATACATGGTGATATATGTGGGCCTATAAATCCCTCTAGTGGACCTTTTAGATACTTTATGGTCCTAATTGATGCATCAACTAGATAGTCTCATGTTTGCTTATTATCAAGTCGTAATATGGCATTTGCACGACTACTTGCTCAATTAATAAGGTTAAGAGCACATTTCCCAGATTGTCCCATTAAGAGAATTCGGTTAGACAATACTGGTGAATTTACATCCCAAACATTTAATGATTATTGCATGTCTATTGGGATAAGTGTGGAGCATCCTGTACCTCATGTCCACACACAAAATGGGCTTGCTGAATCGCATATTAAGCGACTTCAAATGATTGCAAGACCAATGATTATGAAATCAAAAGTACCAGTTACTGCTTGGGGGGCATGCAATTTTACATGCAGCAACACTAATTCGCATCAGACCAACGAGTTACCATACTTCATCCCCAATGAAGATGGTTTTTGGCCAGGAACCAAATATCTCCCATTTAAGGACTTTTGGTTGTGCTGTATATGTTCCAATAGCTCCACCACAACGTACAAAGATGGGATCTCAAAGGAGGTTAGGAATATATGTTGGGTATGAGTCACCATTTATTATTAAGTATTTAGAGCCAACAACAGGAGATTTGTTTACAGCTCGTTTTGTTGATTGTCATTTTGATGAATCAACATTCCCAAAATTGGGGGGAGATGAAAAACAGCCAAAAGGTGATATATGTTGGAATAAATTATCTTTATCTCATTTAGATCCTAGAACTAAACAGTCTGAACTTGAAGCTCAAAGAATAATTCATTTACAAAGATTAGCAAATCAATTACCAGATGCATTTACTGACCTAAAGAGAGTGACTAAGTCACATATACTGGCTGCTAATGCTCCAATTAAAATCAGTGTCCCAGAAGGACCACCGCATATTGGTAATGAATCTAATGCACACCTAAAACGTGGCAGACCAATTGGTTCTAAAGACAAAAATCCTCGAAAGAAAAAAGGAGCAAATAATTAGCATAGTCAAATCGAGATAGCAGTAATGCTAGAAAAAGAGTCTCCTAAAGAGACACTAGACATGATGGTTCAAGATGAACATAAGGTACCTGAAAATGAAGAGATCTCAATAAACTATATCATGCCTAGGAAAGTATGGAACCGAAACCAAGTCAAGTCGATGACACCTTTTCATATAATGTAGCGCTAGATATAATGGAAAACAATGAGGATCATGAAACAATATCTGTTGATGAATGTAAACAGAAACATGATTGGCCAAAAAGGAAAGACGCAATTGAAGCAGAATTGAATTCCCTCATGAAACGGGAGGTATTTGGTCCCGTAGTTCAAACACCTGAAGGTGTAAATGCAGTTGGTTATAAATGGGTCTTTGTGAGAACATGTAATGAAAATAATGAGATTACACGCTACAAGGCACGATTGGTAGCACAAGGATTTTTGCAAAGACATGGAATTGATTATGAGGAGACATATTCTCCCGTGATAGATGCAACGACTTTTCGTTATCTTGTTAGTCTGGTAATACAACAAAGGGATTGATATGCGTCTAATGGATGTTGTGACAACCTACCTTTATGGCTCACTTGATACAGAAATTTACATGAAATTACCTGCAGGATTCAAACTACCAGAATCATGTAAATCAAGTTCTCGAGAACATCTTTCAATTAAACTAAAAAAATCATTGTATGGGCTAAAACAATCTGGGCGTATGTGGTATAATCGCCTCAGTGAGTATCTGCTGAAAGAAGGTTACAAAAATGATTCTGTTTGTCCATGCATTTTTACAAAAAGATCAGAATCTGAATTTGTTATAATTGCCGTATATGTTGATGATTTGAATATAATTGGAACTTCTGGGGAGCTCTAAAAGGCAATCGAGTATTTGAAAAAGGAGTTTAAATGAAAGACCTTGGAAAGACAAAGTTTTGTCTTGGGTTACAAATAGAACATCTTAAAGGTGGGATACTTATGCATCAAGAAACTTACATAGAAAAATTACTCAAAAAGTTTCACATGGACAAATCACATCCACTGAGCACTCCAATGGTTGTAAGGTCGCTTGATGTGGAAAATGACCCATTCCGACCACCAGGAGACGAAGAAGAAATTCTTGGTCCATAAGTACCGTATCTAAGTGCAATCGGTGCATTAATGTTCCTTGCGAGCCATACACGACCAGATATATCATTTTCATTAAATTTATTGGTAAGGTATAGTTCATGCCCAACAAGGAGACATTGGAATGGGGTAAAACAAATATTTCAATATCTCCAAGGAACTAAAGATATGGGCTTGTATTTTACTAACCAATCGAAAACAAGTTTGGTTGGTTTTGCAGATGCAGGGTATTTGTCTGATCCTCATACTAGCCGATCCCAAACAGGATATTTATTCTGTTGGTACATGTGTGTCAGTAGTTCATAGTCTAGCAATTGTAATCGAGTCTGTAATGTAATTATGTTTATGATTATGTTTATGTTTTTGTAACAAGCGAAGTTGTCAACAAGTTCGCTCAGGCGAACTTGTTGAACCAGCGAAGTTATTGACAACTTCGCCTATGGCGAAGTTGTCGTGTATATAAACTGTTCAGCGGAACAGTTTCGAGAGTTGTTTTTTAGGGTTTCGTTTCAGTTGTTCACTTCGAGTGTTACGTGTCAGTGTTTGTAATAGTGACCTAGTGTCACGTGTTCGAGTTATCAATATAACGTGTTCGTTCATTATTCGTGTGATTGCTTAATACATATTCTGCACTCGTATCTACCTACGCAGGGATTCCGCACCTGCGTTGTTAGCGACATCCCGTGTACGATCCGTCCAGGAACCTACAATTGGTATCAGAGCCATCGGCTCGATTGTGAGGTTCGGGATTTCTCGCGGGTGTAGAAAACGTCTCGTTTGACCTATTCGCGGGACGTGTTTTTGTTGGGATTGTGTTTTACTCGTGTTTGACAGTCATTTTCAAGCCATTACATCGATCGAAAACTGCTGGATTGACGAAAACAGATCTGAACAGTTTCAGTGTTCATCGGGCGAAGTTACCTCTTCAGGCGAAGTTGCCGTCACTAGAAGTAGGGTTTCGGCGAAGATATAAGGATTAAGCGAAGTTAACCACAACTTCGCCTACCTCATAAGTTCGCCTCAGTGAAGTTATCCTCAACTTCGCTTACCTCCCAAGTTCGCTCAGTCTAAGCGAAGTTATTCTTAACTTCGCCCAGTCAAGCGAATTTAAGACCCAGCGAAGTTACACTTTCCAGCGAAGTTAACTTTTAAGCGAAGTTATCCTTAACTTCGCCTACTGTGCTGTTTTAAATTTTTTTATTTTCAGGTTTTCAGATTTTCGCAAAGATGTCGTCAATTAACATCTCCGATTTAGTCAAAATGGAAGTAGAAGCGGGGTCTGCCACTAAGGCCCCGAGGCTGATGAAAGGAACTGACTTCGTGGCATGGAAGGACAGATTCATCCAATACATTAAATACCAGGATGCAAAAATGTGGGTGTGCATCCAGGATGGATATATCCCTCCAACTATGCAATACGAAGGTCGTGATGTGGTTAAGAAGTATAGCAAAATGGAGGACGAAGAAAAGAAAATGTATGAGGCCGTGAGCAAGGCCCATGCAGCTATAACTATGGCACTTCCTCAAGAGGTTCTCCACACTTTCAGAAAGTACACTTCTGCGAGAGAGCTTTGGGATGCTCTTGAAAATAGATTCGAGGGGAACGTGGGTATCCGTGCATCAAAGATTAAACTTCTGAAGACTCAGTTCTCCGTCTTCAAATTTTTGAAGAACGAATCACTGGATGATATTATCATTAGATACTATCACCTAATGACAGAGCTTAGCAATTATTCGATTGCTTACCGAGAAGAAGAGATCGTTGAAAAGCTTCTCGATGCTCTCCCACCGAAGTGGGAAATGTACACCGTTCTTATGAGGGAAGACAGAGACTTTCCTAATTATGATTTGGAAACGGCAGTAAACAAGCTCAGAACTTATGAGCTTAATATGGTTCGAAAAGAAACACCAACAGATCAGATACAAGACCCTGGTATGTATGGTGCAAAGGTTAACTCAGGCTCAAGTTCGAGGCCTGAATCTGCTGCTTATTACTCAAAAGGGGAGTCAGGTTCTGACTCTTCTCATGAAGGAAACGTTTCTGTAAACTCGAATGGTGATGTCTGTTTCGTTGCTGGAGGATCAAGTACTTCAAAGCCTCAAGCATCCACAAGTGGTTTCTCTGCAAATGCCTCAAGCAATAATTATTCCAAGATGCCTATGAGTGTAAAATCTGCTGAAGAGCAGTTTGCAGTCTATGCATCATTTATTGCTTCCTATGAAAACTACATCCAGGGGAAGATTGTGGACCCTGCTGTTCTGGATGAGGATTACGACCAGATCGATGCTGATGATATGGAGGAGATGGATTTGCAATGGCAAATGGCAATGATTGTGAGGCGAGTTAAACGGTTCATGAAGAAAACTGGGAGAAAGTTTGTTGGTGGTAGGCCTGGATTCGACAAATCTAAGGTAAGGTGCTATAATTGTCAGCAATACGGGCACTTTGCCAAAGAATGTAGAAATGAGAGGGTTGAACGTGGACAAGGTCGGCCTACACAACACACTGGAGTTAACAGAGAGATTAATGCCATGTTGACCAGAGAAGCAGGTGAGTACAACTGGAACCTGCATTCAAATGAATCTGGTGAGCAAGCGAACATGGCTGAGGCTGAAGTTGAAGAATGTGAGAAGGTTGTTGGAAATGAGAAAGCTACTGAAGAAGAAACCGCTTTCATGGCAGATGACAAGGATAATCGCTCCGAGGTAAGTACTAAGAATATTTGTACTAGTTGTGAGAATTTGTCTGAGCAACTTACAACGATAACTGATCAGTACGTCCGTTTAGATGCTGATTTTAAAACTATTAAAGAAGATCACCATTTTACGAAAGCAAGAGAAACAAGTTATAAAATTAAAATAAAAGCATGTGAAAAAGACATTCAAAGCTTAAAAACTAAACTTGCTGAGAAAATTGAAATAATTGATCTTAGTTATGAAGTCTTAGAAGAAAAAACTAAATTGATTGCTGATCGGGATAAACAGATTGCTGACCACCAGGTGAAGGTGGTGGAATTGAACCGCAAACTTGAGCAGTTCAGGAATTCCTCGACAATCCTTGATCATCTCGTGAGTGATCAAGGTACCTCTGCAAAGAGGGGAGGAATCGGTTATCACGAGGTTCCACCACCCTTTAACCACAACTATACTTATAATCCGAGTGTTCAGAAATCTGTTGATTTCGAAGTTCCTCAGACAACTTCAATCAAGATTACAAGTGTAGAACCAAGTGTTAGCTGTGGCGAAACAAGTTCGCCTGTTTCTAGTGTGAATACTTGTGTTTCGAGTCCAGTCTCATCGGATTCGGATAAGTTGTCCGAATCTGGTCAGACAAAAGGGAAGGTAGGGTTACCCACCGATGGAGACAAAAATAAAATTTCTAAAAAGAGTTCTCCACTCAATCCGTACGTCCCACCTTATGTGAGACGAACGGCTGGTAACACTGCCTCTACATCCAAACCAACATTTGACAAGAAAATTGAGAGTCGATGTTGCTTTAGATGTAACAAATTAGGACATCTAGTTGCAGATTGCACTTTGAAGCCGAGATTCAGAGGTGTGAAGCCAAATAAAACTGAGTATAAGCGTCATTTTGTTACTGCTAAAAATGAAAACTTTAAAAAATGCCAAAATGTAACGAATTCAAGTTTTCATAAAAACAAACCTCAGTTTTACAACCAAACCACAAGATATAACACTTACAATTCACAAAGGTTTGGGAGGCTTTACCCTCAATCTGCAAGGAGATTTCCTAACAGGACTTACAGAAATTATCCTGATACTAACTTGAGAAAGCCAGGGTACGGGACGTATCGATCCAAGACCAATTGGTCTTGGGTCCCAAGATTCTAACTCTTTGTTTTATTGTGCAGGAACAGTTGAACAGGGCTGCCAACAATCTCTGGATTGTAGATAGCGGCTGTTCCCGGCACATGACGGGCAACAAACACTTGTTGCAAGATTTAAAACCTGTTCAGGGAGCAAGAGTTAGCTTTGCTGGTGAGAGCGGTGGTAGGATTACTGGTAGAGGAACAGTGTCGAATGGGAGAATGACACTTGAGAATGTAAATTTTGTGGAGGAATTAAAGCACAATCTGCTGAGTGTGTCGCAGATTTGTGATAAAGATTACACTGTCCATTTCACGAAGAATGAAGCGATAGTATTGAAGCCTGGTTTTCAGATACCAGATGAATGGATAGTTATGAAAGCTCCACGTGAAACGAATACATATGTGATGGACATGAGGTCTACTGAAATGGCCACCGGAGAATCTTGTTTAATGACAAAAGCAAGCGAATCAGAATCAGAATTGTGGCACAGGAGAATGGGACATATTCATCTTCGGAAGATGAACTTCATTGTCAAGAATGGGCTTGTGATGGGCGTTCCCTTAAAAAGTTTTAACTTTGAAGACAAATGCATAGCCTGCAAGAAGGGAAAACAACACAAGAAAACCCATCTCACCAAGAAGGTCAATTCTATTGCCGGTACTCTAGAACTACTTCATATGGATCTCTTCGGTCCAGTGAACGTAAAAAGTCTAGGCGGTACTTCTTACTGCTTGGTGATAACTGATGACTACTCGCGATACTCGTGGGTATATTTTCTGAAAACGAAAGACGAGACGGCTCAGATGGTGAAGAATCTAATTATAAAAGTTGAGAACGTCATGAGTAAATCAGTTAAATACATCAGAAGTGACAATGGGACAGAGTTCAAGAACTTTGAAATGGAAATCTTCTGTCTTCAGAAAGGAATTGAACATCAATACAGCGCTCCGTATACTCCGCAACAGAATGGAGTGGCTGAAAGGAAGAACCGAACGTTGATTGAAGGAGCCAGAACTATGCTGGCAGACTCGAAGCTTCCTGTGATGTTCTGGGCTGAAGCAGTTGCTACAGCCTGCTATGTTCTGAATAGGGTGTTAACCGTTAAGAGACTTGGAAAAACTTGTTACGAGCTTATGCATGGAAGGAAGCCCAACTTGTGCGGTCTTGAACCATCTGGGTCTCCTTGTTCGATTTTGAAGACTAATTCGAAATTTGGTGAAGTAGCCGATGAAGGAATCTTAGTCGGGTATGTAGTTGGGACTCCCAACAGACGGGTCTTCAATACTTCGACTTGCAAGGTGGAGGTGGTTTGTAACACCGACATTACTAGTTACCAATCGCCAAAACCAAGCAATGGACCTGCTGAGCTTTTCGACTATGTTAAGCTCTTTAAGTCGTTTAACGTACCTGATTTAGAAATTTCTGAAGAAGACGAAAGAGCTGTGACGAAGATGATATTTGATGAGGAAGAGAATCTATTGCAACAACAGTTGATTGAGAAATCTCAACCTTCCACATCAAACACTATTGGTACCCCTACTGCCTCAACTGAAGATGAGTTTATCAATCCTTTTTCACTCTCAGCCAGAAACAACCATAGATGAGATCTCTTCAAATTTGGAAGATAATTTGCATGTCGGTGCTGTTCCGACCACGAGAATTCACAAAGATCTCCCATTGGAGAATATTATAGGTGATGTGTCCTCCGGTGTACAAACCAGAAGTAGCTTGAATGAGCACACCTGTGTTTATACAAGCATTAAGGAAACGGGTATACTGAACGAATGTTTGTACTCCTGCTTTATAAGCCAAATTGAACCAAAGAATTATCAAATGGCTTTAAAGGACAGCTCGTGGGTCGAAGCCATGCAAGAAGAGTTGGCTCAGTTCGAGAAAATGGAAGTTTGGACTTTGGTTGAAAAACCAAGGAATGTGCATGCTATAGGCACAAAATGGGTGTTCAAGTGTAAGAGAGATGATAAGGGAATTATCGTAAGAAATAAGGCGAGGCTGGTTGTTAAAGGATTTAATCAGCAAGAGGGTATTGATTACAATGAGGTGTTCGCTCCTGTCGCCCGGTTAGAAGCGATTCGATTGTTTTTGGCGTTTGCTGCATTTAAAAAGATGAAGGTATTTCAGTTGGATGTGAAGAGCGCGTTTCTAAACGGGAAAGTTGATGAGGTTGTGTATGTTGAGCAACCTCCGGGTTTCCCTGACCCAGACTTTCCTGATCACGTATACAGGTTGAGCAAGGCGTTGTATGGGTTACATCAGGCACCTCGTGCCTGGTATTCAACGTTATCAGACTACTTGCTGGAAAACGGTTTTGAAAGGGGACTGATCGACAGTACGTTGTTTGTGAAGAGAGAAGGATGTGACTTCCTGCTGGTTCAAGTCTACGTGGATGATATCATTTTTGCTGCATCAAGAGTATCCATGTGTCAGGATTTTGAGGCTGTCATGAAGAAACGATTCGAGATGAGTGCTATGGGTGAACTAACTTTCTTTCTAGGATTGCAGGTTGATCAGAAGAAGGATGGGATGTTCATTCATCAGACGAAGTACATTCATGATGTGCTGAAGAGATTCAAGATGGAGGACAGTTCTCCATATGACACTCCAATCTGCGTCAATCACAAATTGGGCGCTGAAACAGATGGTGACGCAGATGTGGACCCAACTCTGTATCGGGCGATAATAGGTTCATTAATGTATTTAACTGCTTCTAGGCCTGATATAATGTTTGCTGTTTGTCTTTGTGCACGTTTTCAGGCAAATCCGAAAGAATCTCATTTCAAAGGTGCAAAGAGGATACTACGGTATCTCAAGGGCAAGCCGAAGCTAGGGTTGTGGTACCCAAAGGGAGGAGACGTTGAACTGGTGGCATATACAGATTCTGATTATGGAGGATGCAATCAGAGTCGGAAGTCGACAACAGGAGGCTGTCAGTTTCTTGGAGGAAGATTAGTTTCCTGGCAGTGTAAGAAACAGACATCAGTTGCAATTTCAACATGCGAAGCTGAATACATGGCAGCATCCAACTGCTGCTCTCAGGTTTTGTGGATTCAGCAACAATTACGCGACTATGGTCTGAATTTCTTACTCACTCCTATTTTAATTGATAACACTGCCGCCATCTCAGTAATTAACAATCCCGTGAAGCACAGTAAAACTAAGCATATTGACATTCGTCATCACTTCATACGGGATTGTGCTGAGAAGAAACTGATCAAGATCGAAAAAGTTGATACACTGGAAAACTTTGCTGATTTGTTTACAAAAGCATTTGATAAAGCCAGATTTCAAAACCTAATTGAGCTGAACGGGATGATCAATCCCGAGTAACCATGTCTTTCTGTTTATTTAAAAAAAAAAAAAAAAAACTGTGTCATTATTGCTTAAAATTAGTCGGTTACCTCAGTGTGATGGACATATCCTCGGATATGTTTTGGTCCTCGTTTCAACTTAGAGAATGAGGATAGCCATTAACCAGAAGACTGAAGGTGACCGGGGCAGTTATGACGTGTGTTCTTTCAGTTGCTGAAAATTAGTCGGTCATTCTTAGTAAGAAGGACACATACTTGTATGTGGTCGGTCCAGTTGATCCATTAGATCTTCAGGATTGCCGTTTACCTAAAGACTTTGACGTGATCGGGGCGATTGAAATCAAAAATTTTATTGGGAAATGAAATTACTTTTCAAGTCTATTACTTCGTATGAAGTAAATGTGCTATGTCTAACAGAAAATTGATCCAACCTTGGAAAATGATATATATACTGATTGTGTGTGCTTAACTAGTGAAGTTATTAAGCTTAAAAGGCTTTAGAACAGTCATTGTATATCATGGTAATTTTTATGGTGCGTAAAAGTGTATGTGATATTAACTTAAATTACTCGATTTTACGTGGAAACTCCTTAAGAGTTTTGAATGTCTTCATACATATCTTTCCGAATGATAGGCAGCAAAGCGACTACCCAGTCATACACGAGCCCGTGAGTGTTCTGATTCCCGTAATGAAAGCATTTCAAGACACTGCAGTGATCCAGATTCGGGACTTGCAGTGGTTTAGTACTCCGAAGTCTATAAGTAAGTATTGTTAAAAAAAAAAATGTGTATTTTCAGTACTTATGAGTCATAGTAACAATCAAGACTTCTCAATTCAGGAGTAAGAAAAGAACGGGAAGCAGACAACGAGTACCTACAAGTTAATCAGACACTATGGGTCGAAGTAAATTCGGGGTGACTTGGGTATAGCCAAATACGCTTTAAGAATAGATAGAAGGCATCATTATTTCTGAGTTGTTGCCCACTTAAAATTTTGAGCTTAACTGAAACTTAATCCGTATCACAGAAACGATGAAAACCATTTAAGTTATTTACATGCCTACAACCTGTTTCTCTATGTCATAATACAGCTAAACACGGATCCAAGTGACAGTCACGTAGTTAGTATGATTCCTGTTAGGATCTTTTCTAAAAACGTAGTGGTCCCTGACTAGACTGAAATTTGATCCCTTATTTCGTTAAATTTTTATAAGTTTTTCTATTTTGGTAGTTGTATTTTTGTATAACTGGTTACTTGGACATGATCATTTTTGTTTAACTCTTTTTGGATGCTTCTAATGTTAAGTGCAAGATTCTTCAAACTTAAAGGGTTGATTTTGAAATTACGGGCGAAGTTGTTGAATTCGGCGAAGTTGTGTTTAACTTCGCCTAGGCGAAGTTAAGCGTAACTTCGCCTGAACAAACTCCGCCCTATATAAGGACTTTTAAATCTGGAACAGTACCATATATTTCAAAATTCCGGCGAACATATTATCAAAAACCAAATTATCCGGCGATCTTGTTTACATTCCGTTTTCGATCTTTGATTTCAGTATCTATTATTCATTGACGGTATGTGTTGTCGATAACTTTCAAAAACATACTCGTTCGTTATAGTTTTACCCGGTTCGAGACCTCGGGTCATCGAACCTTCAAAACCTAGTTTTACAACCGTGTATTACGTGTTCATGGACGACCTTTACGTCTCATAACCATTAATATATGCTGTTCTCCACTCCTAAATCGTCAAATCGTTGCGAAAACATCGGATCTAAACCTTATGAATCTGAACAGTCGCCGTTTCAGATTCAGGCGAAGTTAGGGTTTAGGCGAAGTTATCTGCAACTTCGCCTGAAGCTTAATTTCGCCTGTGGCGAAGTTATCCGTAACTTCGCCTTGAACTCAAGTTCGCCTGAGGCGATGTTGTGATAAGGCGAAGTTATCTTCAACTTCGCCTATACCAATTCACTTAACAGTTTTTAGACGAATTTACAGATGAAGCGAAGTTGTTCCCAACTTCGCCTCACCTTTAAGTTCGCCTATACAGGTTTAATCACAACTTCGCTCGTGGTACAAAGCGAACTTGTGAGTTGCTTAAACGTTGTCTAACTTGTTTTGTTTTGTGCAGATATGGCTGCTGTTGGAGGTGCTGGTGGTGATGACGGTGATGATCAACGACAATTCTTTCCGGCCCATAACCAGTACATCATTTTAGATCCAGACGCAAGAGGAGTAGAAGACTACAGGGAGATAATCACATTTCTCCAGCGATCAAGAGTCTTTCATGCGATCACAAATACACTGCCCATTTCACTGCCTAACATTGAAGACTTTTGGCAGACAGTGTACTATGATTCCAGGCCTGAGCCCCGGTGATGCGAGCAACCGTAAATGGTCATGACATACAGTTTTCTTCGGAAGATATACGGTTGGCTCTGCAGTTTGGGGAAGAAACAAGGGATGACCCAACGGAGTTCGTAGCTCCTTTTCGTGATGGAGCGTACCTGAGGATGGGTTATTCAGGACCGTTGGGGGACACGCAGAGGAGGAAAGGGTTTTTGCTGGATCAATGGCGCTTCCTGATGCATGTATTGATTGTCTGCATGTCTGGCAGGAAGGCAGGAACGGATGGGATGGGCGCGACAATGCAGTCAGCCATGATTGCGCTGACTTATAACAGACGATATTCTTTTAGTCAGCTGATCTTTTACGAGATCGATCGTCAGAGGAGGGCTGTGGCGCGCGAGCGATTTATCATGTATCCTCGGTTCATACAAATGATTCTGAATCATGTCGCTCCGTCGCTACCGCAGAGACGCCCTATTAGATACGTCGAATGCGTGACGAAACGTATCTTTGCTCAGTGCCGCACTTCGAGCACTCGTAGCAAGCCTGAGCTGCGTCCCAGGCATACTCCACTGTTCGGGTATCTTATCAACCCGGGGTATGTTCCTGCAGGAGGGGACGAGTTCAGAGACCCACAGCCACATCAGGCGGCAGCACCCCATGCTGTACCAGCTGCGCCTGTTGTATCTTCTGTGGTTTCTGCTGCTGTGCCAGCTGCTGCATCTTCTGCTGTGCCTACTACTGAAGATTTCGATCTTGATGCTGCTTTTAGCGGCCATGGTTTGTTTGATATGGATGTCTCAGTTTCTCAGGTCATGGATGTTACTAGAGCAGTTACTTCGGTAGCTGACTCCGATCTTGACGAAACGTTTGCTGAAGCGAGACGACTGATGGTGTCTCGGGAGAGAACTACGGGAAAGAGGCCAAGAACTGTTGACGAGGATGATGAGGAAGTTGATGAAGAGGAAGCAGTTCAGATTGTGCTCAGACGTTCAAGAAGAGAACAGACAGGTATGGGTTCGGGAGCTGGAGAATCTTCAAGGCTGGTACGTTTTGCTCCACCTGCCTTGTCTGGTATGTCTCTTATTCCTACTACAGCACAGGTTACTGCTGTATAGACGTCGGCCCCAGCAGTTGTGTCTCTACCACCCCAATCGCTTACTCCACCGGTGGTAGTTGCACGATTTGTTGAGTCGACTGTCACCACTACTGCAGGGTTACCAAGTGTACCACCTGCGGTCACTTCTGCTGCTGATGTCCCGCCAACTCCGACGCTTACTTCTGACAACGAAAGGATTGCATCGCTAGAGCGGATTGTTGCTGAACAGTCAAAGACCATTCAAAGCCTAGTGGAATCCAATCGACTACAAGCAGCCCTCCTGGTTGAACACGGAAAAGTAATAGATGCCTTCAAGGCATTCTTGGCATCTCAGGGGGAGAAGACTTGTAGGGATGATGAGTTGAGGACGAAACGTAGAGAAGATCATGACGATGATCCCAATGCACCGGAAGGTGCAGGTGGTGAGCTGCCAAGAACCTCTCAGGCTCTTGGGGCTTCCAAAGCTGAGGGGGAGTCTACAAGTGCAGCCGGTGACGACGTTGTAGATGTTGATGATGATGCTGATGTTGAAGATGTTATAGATGCGTTGAAAGAGTTGGATGAGGAGGATGATGAGTTTATGAATGAAGATGATGTGCTGCCTGTTGATGAGATCGAGAGGATCGGAGAGCAGATTACTGTTGAAAACGTGATAGAGGAGGGTGAGATTGTAGATGACTCCGTGGAACACGAGATTCCGGAGGTTGAGAGACCAGAGTTGGGTGATGAGAGCGTGGTGGAAGATACTGAATGGGAGGAACAACCTAATTGGAAGGAGAGTTGTGCTCATTGGTTCATAAAGACGAAGAAGCCGGCGGTCCCTAAGATGTTCAGAAAAAGTTACAATATTAAGGGATACGCAGAAGCTAAGAAAGGTATTATCTGCTGGTTATATGACGAGCAGCTGCGGCTCTTCGTGATCAAGAGATACGATGGCATTCAGTACTTCAGGAGAACGTTGAGATCTCTAAACACACTGCCAGAATGTGAGGTAAAAGATTTAGCCAGATTGGGATTGATAAACAGAAGTGAAGACAATATGGCTAGAATCATCGGGAAGATCGTGTGGAAGGAGTGCGTTAAAGAGAAAAAGTTTGAGCTACTGAAACCACAAAAAGGGAAACTTGTCGAAGACAATGATAGAGGTCTGAGAGTTGATGGAAAACCTTGGATGGTTATGAAATATAAACCGATCCGGTGCCTTAAAGAAGTACCGATGAAGCTCATGCCCAAGGACGTGCTCAAAGACCTGAAATGGTGGTTCGTGGATTGTGAGACAGCGGAGGCGGTAATGGAAGATGTGGATGAACAAGAAGTGCTTAGGGTTTACGACCCGATGCATCTTGTTAATCTATCGCAGGCTGATCTGAAAGTGCTCAACGAGAAGAAGATCTTCTACATTCCTGCTTGGAAGGATCAAGCTAGGAAATATCAAAGGGTGGTGTCGGTATGTGTTAGAGAAGGAGCGCACGCGTAGAGATGCAAGATTACAAGACTCAAGATTTGAAGATCAAGATATGAAGCTACTGCCAAGGGGGAGTCTGTTGGTACATGTGTGTCAGTAGTTCATAGTCTAGCAATTGTAATCGAGTCTGTAATGTAATTATGTTTATGATTATGTTTATGTTTTTGTAACAAGCGAAGTTGTCAACAAGTTCGCTCAGGCGAACTTGTTGAACCAGCGAAGTTATTGACAACTTCGCCTATGGCGAAGTTGTCGTGTATATAAACTGTTCAGCGGAACAGTTTCGAGAGTTGTTTTTTTTAGGGTTTCGTTTCAGTTGTTCACTTCGAGTGTTACGTGTCAGTGTTTGTAATAGTGACCTAGTGTCACGTGTTCGAGTTATCAATATAACGTGTTCGTTCATTGTTCGTGTGATTGCTTAATACATATTCTGCACTCGTATCTACCTACGCAGGGATTCCGCACCTGCGTTGTTAGCGACATCCCGTGTACGATCCGTCCAGGAACCTACATATTCACACACGGAGGCACTGCAATTTCATGGCGTTCTGTGAAGCAAACAATCACAGCCACTTCATCTAACCATGCAGAGTTATTGGCAATCCATGAAGCTAGTCGAGAATGTGTTTGGTTGAGAACTATAATACAATACATTCGTAGATCTTGTGGTATTTTTTCTGCAGACGAGGGACCAACGGTTTTACATGAAGACAACGCAGCATGCATTGCACAACTTAAGGAAGGATACATCAAAGGAGACAGAACCAAACATATCTCGCCAATGTTCTTTTTTACAGATGATCTACAAAAGAATGGAGATATTATCGTTCAACAAATTCGCTCTAGCGAAAATTTGGCAGACTTGTTTACTAAATCACTTCCGACCTCAACATTCAAGAAATTAGTTCACGGGATCGGGATGCATCGACTCATGGAGATAAAATCATCAGGGGGAGAATAATACGCGTTGCACTCTTTTTCCATTAGCTATGGTTTTGTCCCCGTGGGTTTTCCTAGCAAGGTTTTTAACGAGGCAACATAAACAAGCGTATTTCAGCATGTGGATAGTCAAGGGGGAGTGTTATGAATTATTGTATTTATGGTGACTCTTCACCATTATATTGTGACTCTCCATGTCTTTAACTTATCTTTGTATTTATTATGTATTCATGTAATAAGCCTATAAATAAAGGGCTCATACTCCATATTAAGATATCAATAAAACTTCATTCCCCAATTTTCTCTATATTGCTAATAGGTTTATAATATCATTTCTCTTTTCAAAATTACAACTAACAATAAAGAGTTGAGTCCTTAGGTTTCATTTTTGTTGAAGGTGATAAAAAAAAGTATACTAGCTAATTGATATAATTTCTTAATATTAGTTTCTTTTTTCAGTTTGGATACAATATTAGGTTGCATTTAATGCCACTAAACCTTTTGAGGGGTGGTGTACGTAATGGTAACCAACTGAAGAAACACTAAGTGACCCCGGCTGATTACGGATAATTTTAGGGTCAAGTAGATGTTTCCCACGAGGGTTAGGTCCGGCAAAGATTGTTATTCTTCTGATGACCTGCAAAACAGACACCGTGAGCTCGTCACTGAGAAGGGGGGGGGGGTACCTGCTTGTGACCACCCTCTGGCGTGAGAATCAGACTAGATTGCTCTGAATATAAGTGTATATTAAGAGAAATATCTAGAGAAGATAAGATAATATCAGATGATATGTGATGATATAAGATAATGATACCGTTCCAAGGTGTTGGAGTATTTATAGCCGAAGGTAGGTTTCCAAGCAGGTACAGCCAGCTGTATAATATTCCTTTTCCACCAACTGTGGGCTACGTACGTGCCATGCTGGTGGTTGGTGGGTAGGCAGCGGCTGATAGTGACATGGCCGGCTGTGTACTATTCCTTTTCCACCAACTACAGGCTATGTACGTGCCACGATGAGGGTTGGTGGGTAGGCAGCGGCTGATAGTGACATTTTGTACTAGAGCGTGTTCCTCCTCGTACTGTTGTCAGTGAGCTGTCACCCTGTGATTGGTTCATGGGCTGCTTTGGTCAGATCTTGTCTATTTTGTCCATACCTTGGCAGGTATAGTACAAAAGATCTTCCAGAAGCGTACGGACTGGCTCATTTGGGCGGGAGTATTTCCGCTTTGCTCGTTCCTTCTTCAGGTGACATTACTGAATTATTGAGAGTTAGTGCCTTGTGCATGTAGCCTTACTATTAGTGCGGGTAGCCTTCCCTGATGGCTTGTATCCACAGCTGCGGGAACAGGCGGGGTACTTTACCATTGGGAGGCTTTTTCTGCGGGAAAAGCTGGCGTACTGCGCGTAAGGTCTTCATCTCTCTGAGCATGGTGGGTCCTGCGGATCCAGTTGGTCTTTGCGCAGACGTCCCTCTTCAAGGTGAGTCTTGCGGGTCCAACTGGGCTCTGCTGGGACCTACCTCTTCAAGTCCCCCCAGTCCATTGTTCTTCTCATGAATTGTTAATAAGTGAGGTGAACTTTTGGACTTAAGCAAGGGGTTTTGAAAAGGGTTTTTAGTTTTAAGGTTTTCCGTGGGGATTCTTCCCGCGGTTTTCCTAATGTCACGTGCAGAAATTCCCGACTTTTCTGCTTGATCTTTGGGTATGATGCGGGTAGGTGTGTAACCTCCTCGCAAGTCAGGAGCGTTGAGGTTCACTGTGTAGATTCTCCACGAGGTTTTGGTAGTTTTAGACATAGTGATCAATTATGTTAAACAACCAATTCCATCTTGGAGCTTCAAACAATCTAGTTCTCAACGTTCCCGCTATGCGGGGATGTTATTTCCCTTTCCACAAGCATGGCCCAGAAGATCCTTCTTGGTTTCAATTCCCTGCAAGTGCTAAGTATGTGAAGGGTTTCGCCTTGACACTGTACCCGCACTCGTCTTATAGTTTCTTGATTTCCAAGGTATTCTTGGCTTCAATTCCCTGCAGGTGCTAAGTATGTGAAGGGTTTCGCCTTGACACTGTACCCGCACTTGTCTTACGGTTTCTTGGTTTCCAAGGTATTCTTGGCTTCAATTCTCTGCAGGTGCTAAGTATGTGAAGGGTTTCGCCTTGACACTGTACCCGCACTTGTCTTACGGTTTCTTGGTTACCAAGGTAAGGGGGTATAGTCCCTCTTATTTTTGAATATTTTTGAATCTTTTTGAATCTTTTTGAAATTCGAAGAGTTGGTGAAAGGATAAGAACAGTCCAAACTGTTGAAGGGACGTTAGCGTCGTCCGACTGTTTCTTCTGACAGTTTCAGGACGTGCAGGAAGTTATGGCGACATGACAGTATATGGTCATTCCAGACGCTTTTTCAGGCGCGTGGGCACGAGTTTTCGGGCGCGTGGGCGCGAATTTTACGGCACGCGTCCTGTTGACAGCTGTTGCCAGCTTGCTTTCCACGTGTCGTTGTCTCATTGCGCCTGCGCTTTTCCCTCTCCCTCGCATTAAATTCATCGCATTCATTGCAATGGGTATATAAAGGGGGAAGAGGATGCATCTCAACTTACACCTTCACCTCCTTCTTCTTCTAAGCAATTTCCGGCGAATACTCTAACTTTTCCGTCGAGCATTCTCCTGAAATCGTTCTCTTTCATACCTCCAAAATGTCTTCTACCCATGATCCTGAGGTTACTGCCGAAGAGTCCGACGTATACCCTGAGAACCCGATGTCCGCGTCTGACAAGGACGATAAGAGTACTGCTGGCGAGTGCCAGTGTGCTCTTTCCGTCGACCTGTATCACTACATTGTGAAGAAGTTCATGCTCGAGCCCTTTGAGCCTGAGTTTCCAGAGCCTCATCAGACGGTGTTTGATGCCCCCAAGGGCAAGATAGGGGTTTATGTCTCCTTCTTCATGTATGGGAATCTCAGATTCCCATTGACGAAGTTTGTATACCGTGTGTTGGAGAAACACGGTGTACACTTGACGGAGGTACACCCAATGGCGATCGCTAAGGTTCTGTAACGATTCCGACGAAACCAGGTATACCCTAACCGGTATACTGTAGTTACGTCATATTTAATGTCGGGTACATGAATTACCATAGTAATCATACGAGAATACATGGTTCATTGTACTGATTGTACGTGAATATATAATTCACCGTATTGAATATGCGATCAATCGATCGATAGTTATTGAAACCCGAATGAATCGAGGGTTCAATTATAGACGAGATATATGATATTTAGTGATGTTACGAAGTATTAAAGCTTCGGGATAAGTGGATTAAAGCACAGAAAAAGGATTTCAATTTAATAGTGCGTCGGTACGTTAAACGAAACCTTTAATACCAAACCGAGCAAGAGATGATCGATCAAGCCGAAAAAGATGCACAATTATTAATACTATGATGTTTTAAGTTAATAAATGTCATGGTTTAAGTTTTTTTAAATCGGTTTTATATAAATTTCATTTTTAGCCGAAAAACGACCGTTTTAGCCTCGTTTTAAGCCGAATTAGACGTTTAACCGAAAAATGAACTGAACCAGATTATCCAAAACATTATCCAGATTACGAAAATCCGAATGTGTGGCCAAGAATGAAGGAGTGGGTCCCACCCCACCCCTTATCAAAGAACCGATCGGCCTTCCATGGTGATTATTATTTTTTTTTCTTTTTTTCTAACAACAAAACACAATCTTCAACACTTTCTCTCAATTCCAAAGGCTTAAACCCGAGTGTTGAGCAAGAACAACGAGGTAATGATCGAGTTATATGTGTGTTCATCTTCCTTTCTTGAGTGTTCTTTGCAAGGAAATGAGGTTTCCAAGTGAAAAAGGGTGAAAACCCGAGATGGAACCGATTCTTGCATGATCAAGTGATGTATACGGGTTTATACAAGGGATCTTGGTCCAAGGAATGAGTTAAACGAATCAAAAACGAATTTTTACGGTTAAATCTTTGTTTTTGGAATCATAACCGAAACCATGAAAGAAATGGCTTGATCGTGAGTGTAACTTGCTTGGTATTGTGGTATGTTGATTGTAGGCTCTGTATTTAGTGGTAGATAAGGCGGAAAGACGAGTTTGTAGCTCGTAGTGGCGGAAAACGAAAGGTATATTCGGTTATGTTCGGTTTTGGGAAATTTGGACAGATTGTTGATGCTTTAGAGTTAGGTCATGAAATTTTACAGAGGTGTTAAACACATGAAAATATGAGGATGAATATTTGGTGAATTTAATGCTCGGTTTTAGCCAAAAATGGTGAAAAATAGTTAAATATCATGAAAAATTCTGGAAAATTGCAGATAAGCTTTTCATATCATGTATAAGTCACACACAAAATTTGAGGTCCGTTGGAGAAGTCTAAGTAGGCTTTTCGGTTAAACGAGTTCTAGGGATTTCTAGCTCGGTTTTAGTAAAAAGGGCATGTAAAAGAAGATTTTGGTTCTGGAAAAATTACAGGGGACTATGTGGATAGCAGGGGACATCCAGTAAAAATTTGGGATTTTTCTAAGATCGTTTGGTATTTACGACATATTTAGTGTTTAAATGGTGTTTAAAAATAGATAAATAAATTTTAAATATAGAAATTTATTCTGGAAATATTTTTATAAAATTCCCCACTGTTAAAAAGTGATTTGTCCAAAATTTCAAGATCCGAGAGTAAACGGATAAGTATTTGTGCTAATTATCAAACTTTTAAGGTTAAAAAGCGTAAACCAGTGAAGTTCGCTTAAGCGAGCTGACTGGTGTATAAAAACCCTAAAAATGAACTATTTTCATATAAATGAGTTAAACAAGTAAAAATAAATCATCCGAAAATAATTCGGATGATTTGAGTAATTTTAACCTATTTTAACAGTTTCCGGTACGCTAAAGACGGAAACGGGTCCCGCGGCCAAACGGGGCGTCTAAACCGAGCTCAAATTTCACAACTTTACTTAAACTATCAGTCAACGACTATTTTCGGGTCGTGTGTGACCAAACTCATTTTTGAAACATAAAAACGAATAACCGTGCTAGGCACGCAAAACGAGAAAAACGACTAATAGTAATTGTGACCATGGAACTCTAAACGACATCACAATCTGAGTCCGGAGAAGTGTTCTGGGTTAACATTGCCCCCGGAACAAGTACAGTACTGGGTTAACAGTGTCCCCAGATGTACCGATTGATAAGGTTAAAGATTATATAAACAATAATTGTATAATAACGATCGTAGGGATCATATTACAGATTGGACGTGTTAATTGATAATGATTGTTGTTACCTGCTTGCATGTGCTAAGGTGAGTTTCACGAGCCCCTTTTTCTGAATTGTTTCAAATGTTTTCCCGGGGCGGAAGTATGTTACTACTGAAATATTTAAGTACATACTGAACGCATGGATTTGCGTGAATTTTACTGAACGCATGGATTTGCGTGGATTTATATATATTGTTTATTGTACGGGAATCGTACGGAAATGTACTAAGATGGTAATTGTCTGATTTGTTAACATTGTAAGGTCCCGCAACAGTGTTCTGGGTTAACAGTGTCCCCAGATGTCATTGGAAGTGTTCTGGGTTAACAGTGTCCCCAGAGGTTATTGGAAGTGTTCTGGGTTAACAGTGTCCCCAGAGGTTAACAGTGTCCCCAGAGGTTATTGGAAGTGTTCTGGGTTAACAGTGTCCCCAGAGGTTATTGGAAGTGTTCTGGGTTAACAGTGTCCCCAGAGGTTATTGGAAGTGTTCTGGGTTAACAGAGGTTTCACTTGTGGGCTCAGCATAATTACATTGATAATATTATATTTTGATATTGATATATCATGGTTTACTCGAATTGTGAAACTCACCAACTATTCGTAGTTGACCCGTTTTCTCACATGCTTTTCAGGTACAACTAAGATGAAGTGATTGATTACGTGCTAAGTGCTTGATGTGTGTAAGATTTGCGTGCTGGATGTTAAGATACATTATAATAAATAGTATTATGTATCGTATTGTAAGATGTGTGTATCACCTAGACGGTAATGAAATACAAGATAATGTAATTTGAAGTATATTAATGCATTCATTTTTCTTTATAAACAATGTGGTTGATATCAGAGGTGTCTGTTGCATCCCGTTTACGTTTCCGCTGCGGTCACGGGGTGTTACAGAACTTGGTATCAGAGCCATTGGTTATAAAAGAATTAGGATGTCTTTAAAAGATACCTAAAATATAACCAGTAGCTCAAGTATTATAGGATCTGAATATCAACTAATAATTTATAGTGACGAGGTCTGGATGAACTTGGATGGACAAGTGAGTTGTTATGGTCCGGAATATAATAACAGACTTGTCCGCAACAGGGAATTCAGGGGAAGTCACGGGGTACACTAATAGGTAAAAATGGCAACATATGTGTAAAGTATATAATATTATTTATGTGTGCTAATGTGTATATATATATATACGTGCATATCTTGTGGGTACATGTATTTAGAAATGGGACCCGGATAAGGAACCGGGGGATGAAATAATAAAAGTACCGAGGATGCCGAAATTTCTAAGAGCATCGGTTAATGATGAGTCTGACTTATCGGGTCATAATTATGATAGTACCAAGTTAGATCTCCCGTTTGACATTAACCAGAAATATCTAGTAACCTTCACTCCCAACCAAAATTGATGAATCCCTTACCCTACCAACACCGGTACCGTATATCCTAATAACCCCAGATGTTCACCCGAACCGTCGACCCTCACGTACGGACGGATCCGTACCTGAACCCATTCTTATTCCATTAAGGTAAATAAATAAATAAAATAATAGTAATAATAAATTTGATAATAAATCAGCAAATAAAAATAATATATAGAAATATATATGTATTTCTCACTCTCAAACATATGAGTCATACCACCTCCAGATCGAGAATTACCGATTTCAACGAACCTAGAACGCCTGAGGACATTGACTAAGCAAGTGATAGAGATTCCCATAATAGTAATTAATAATATTTGAAGGCAACCCATTTTGCGCGATTACCTTGAACCTTGCAACTCCCTATGTTATCCTTATATCCGTTAGATGCCTACGCCCATGTATGCTCGAATAGAATGATTACCCATACACAAAGAGGTGTTGGAGTCATTATAGCATAGTTGGTTGTTCGTTCGTAGATGGTATACCGTGTATGCCGGATATACAAATAGACACAGATATTATAACTCCGTGGTACGTAATCGTTTGGTGCCCACGGTGAGCATGTATCGGTTATGATGACATGCAGAAGGATATTGAAATCAAGCCTGTTAAACATTAATCTTTGTTGAGAAAGATCTATACGTCGGTTGGTGACAAGGATTGTGAAACATATTTGAACGTTAACCGACGTCAGGTTAAGTCCATATGTTATTATATTTGTGGGACATATATATTAGATACTGATATGTGTAATATGTATGATAATATTTGGTGTGTATGTGTACCTGCTGTCATGATTGAGCTGGTAACGAGTTATACGGTGAGATTAGTATTGATTACTGCGTACGGGATGAGTACGGCAGAATGACATAAAAAGAGTAATTCCAATGATGGAGATTGATATGATTCAGTTGATTGCTCAAAGATGGCAGATGATGATACCGAATGTCGTATCATAGATCACTGCTAGTGTTGATGCAAATGTGATCGCAAGATTGTAGATCGAGCAATCACATGAATATAAATATTTCAATTCTTGGTGGTATTACTAAAAGTGATAATGTTCCACCGAATACTATTATGACTACAAGTATTAGTTATAAACTAAACATGAATAGTAGTCGTAATGAATTAGATCCGGTATGAAGGATATATCTGTTGATTGTGTTAAGGAAATTATTAATGGTTTACTGATGGTAAAGGGAGGAATAGATTAGTGAGTGGATAGAAAAGATCGAAATGGTTAAGGATATTGGTATGAGTCTAGAACATTGTGTAGTGAAATATGCTACAGATATGTTGGTAGATTATGTTGTATCGTGATGGAACACGATGGTACAAAATTATAGTTAGAAAATTGTTACTCAGATGTTATGGTCGGAATTTAAAATTCTTGGGCTAGAACACTTTTATTCGAGTAATTAAGTTCAGAGATTGGAAACTGAGCTATGAAAGGTAGAAATGTTGTGTGCTGATCACTTGGAACACGCTAATCGTTTGAAGGAATTGTCATGTCTGGTAACATGGCTAATTACTCCTGAAACTAAGCGAAGTGAGCGCAATATTCGGGACTAACTCCATCGATAAAGAGTATAGTCAATCCTGTAAAATATACAACCTTTGAAAGGGTTGGGTCGCAAGCCAGCATTGATATATCTTACTCTATGGGAAGTGGACTGGAAGGACGTTAGGTGAGACGTCGAGTAATAGAGAAGAGAAATGATAAAGGTATAGTGCAAGATAGGCTTTGAATAAGTAGGTATGTCCTACAACCCAGAATTATACTAAGACTAGTTCTGGTGGAAAACATGAACCACATGAAGGGTCCTTCCCTAACTGTGGAAAATATGGTTATCGGCAGGAAGAAGAATGTCGAGTGATAGTAGGCCACGGGTGTGGTAAAGATGGACGTAATGCCCCATTTGTAGAACCAATTGAAGTCATGTGAACCGGCAACCCCAACCCATTCATGTACAACCACTCCGAACCCAACAACTTCAATAACAATCCATCCGAAGAAATCAAATTATGCCAAACAGTTGTACTTGCTATGAATGTGGCAGTACAGAACGTTTCAAGAGAGATTGCCCAAAGTTGAACCAAGGTGTCGTGGAAGATGAACCTCATGACAAGCATCAACCTCTGATCAAGCAAGGAGCCGTGCTTTTGTGAGTACTTCAAATAAAGCACGTCATGATCCAAAAGTGGTATTAAGTAACATGTAGTTTTAAATCAATAGGCTTCAGTGATATTTTTACGGTCGTCGATAGAAGTTAGTTCCTGCTAACCTCCTACCCTTTGGAAAGATACCGATTAGTGAAACTATAGAACCCTATACTGTAGAATCGCTAACGGTAAATCCCTAATGGTTAACTAAATTGTTCGGAATTGTCCTATTATTCTGAACGATTAACCTTTCCTTATTGACCTACGATCAGTAAAGTAAAGAAGTGTTGACGTAATAGTTAGCATGGATTGGCTAACTCAACATGAAGCAGAAATCAAATATGAAAAGAAGATGATTAGAAGCTCTCTTTCGGACGATGAAGCGATTAAATACAGAGAAAAGTGTACGGTATTATGTTGCCACTCAAATCTCATCTTGAGATGTTATAATATTTACGACAAGAAGACGTGGTGTATTTAACAAACGTGATTGCCAAAGTATTTAAAAGAAAACATATAGAAAATATCCCGGTGGTACGCAAATTTCCACAGGTTTTCCCAGAAGAACTCCCTGGATTACCGCCAACCCGACAGGTCGAATTCAGAATCGATTTAATGTCTCAAGCTGGCCCTGTTGCTAAAGCACCCTACCGACTTGCACCGTCCGAGATGCAAGAATTATCCAATCAGTTACAAGAACTGTTGGATAAGATTTTATACGACCTAGTTAGTCACCATGGGGTGCACCAGTTTTAATTGGGAAATGAAGGACAGAAGCATTAGGATATGTGTTGATTAGGGAGAATTGAATAAAGTGACGATCAAGAATAGGTATTCACTTCTTCGAAGTAAATGATCGGTTTAACCAACTGCAAAGGGCGATTTATCTTTAGAAAATTGATATTATATATAGTTGTCACCAAATGAAAAATCCAAGAGGAGGACGTTGCAGCAACAGCGTTGCGGACTCGCTACGGCCATTATGAATTCTTATTCATGCCGTTCGGGTTAACAAATGCGCAGGCAGTATTCATAGAACTCATGAATCGAGTCTGTAAACCTTACTTTGACAAATTTGTCATAGCATTCATTGATGATATTTTGATATATTCGCAACGTAAAGAAGAGCACGAACGACAATTAAGGAAAATTGTGGGAGTGTTAAAACAAGAAGAGCTATACGCGAAGTTTTCAAAATGTGATTTTGAATAAAGAAGGCATAATCCCTTGGTCATATTGTAAAGCAACAAAGATTTCACAAAGATCCAAATAAGATAGACACCATTAAAATTGTGCCAAGCGCCGATTTTAAGTCTCCCCGATGGAGCGTATTGTGATGCATCGCGTAAAGGGTTAGGATGCGTGTTGACGCAGTATATTAAGGTTATAGCCTATGTTTCCCGACAGTTAAAAGTACACGAGTAAAATTACACTACACACGACTTAGAACTGGGAGCGGTTATCTACGCACTTAAAATGTGGAGACATTGTCTCTACGATACGAAGTGCACCATCTTCACCGATCATAAAAGTTTGCAGCACATATTTGATCAGAAGGAACTGAATATGAGGCAACGAAGATGGGTCGAGTTTTTAAGCGATTATGACTGTGACATCCGTTATCACCATGGCAAGGCTAACGTCGTAGCCGATGCCTTGAGTAAGAAAGATCGGGTTAAGCCATTGCGAGTGCGAGTGCTGAGGATGATAGTCCAGTCGAACCTTCGAACCTGATTCGAGTCGCTCAACGTGAGGCGTTGAAAGAGGAACAATTGGAAAAGAAGGAATCTTACGGCAATGAGGAGAATTTCGAACAGCGCGTGGACTAAATTCTCTACTTCAAAGATCGGGTTTGGATCCCGACCCTCCATGACCTTCGTGAATTAATCATTGACGAAGCGCATAGATCGAAATAATCCATACATACAGGATCGGATTTGACTATTAATGATACGGATATCTGAAAGGATTTTTATTAATGGTCGAGCTTGGAGAAAGATATGGTTACGTGTGTTGGTGAATATTGAGTTATGCAAGAGATAAGGCTGCACACCGAAAACCCTAGGGGACGCCACAACGACAGAAAATTCGCCAATGATAGTGGGAATAAATTACAATGAATTCTTGCCTAAATTCCTGATGGTGAAATGGTATCTCGTCGTGGAGTGCCATTTTCAATTATCTCAGATCAAAATAGTCATCCTACTTTCATTATTGGAAGGCGGGGAAGGAAGCATCGAGAGCTTGAAGCTTTTTATATGGGTGAAGTAATTATCACCAATTTGTTAAATTGAAAATGGGCGTCAATCAAGCCATAAGATTTGAATTGATTCGAGAAACAACCAATCGGATTTATAATATTTAAGATAAGTTGAAAGCAACGCGAGATTGGCAAAGGACTTATGCCAACATTCAAAGGAAACCATTGTCGCTGGAAAGAGGTGACAAGGTATTTTTAAGGCATCACCTTCGAGAGGTGATATAAGGTTTGGCAAAACCGAAAATAGCCCCTTAATATATTGGACCTCATGAGACTATCTCCATGATTGGTCATTTAGTTTATCGATTAAAGTACTCCAGGGGCTAAGTACTATACATGATGTTTTGCCATGTATACGGATTGAAAAGTACCTAAGCGGTGAGGCAACGAAAGTACTAGTAATGGAGGTACTCATAGAAGTCATACTTGATATCATAAATAATTCCGTAGAGATAGTAGACGGGAAAACTAAACAGTTTGGACACACCAAGATTTATTGATCAAGACTAAGTGGAATTCACAGCGAGGACCAGATTATACCTGGTAACGCGAGGGTGAATTCTGAAGGAAAAACCCCCCCACCTTTCTCTCGAAAAGGGATAGTGGGCGTGTAAAATTTCGAGGACGAAATTTCTTAACGGGGGAAGAATGTAACGATTCCGACGAAACCAGGTATACCCTAACCGGTAGACTGTAGTTACGTCATATTTAATGTAGGGTACATGAATTACCATAGTAATCATACGAGAATACATGGTTCATTGTACTGATTGTACGTGAATATATAATTCACCGTATTGAATATGCGATCAATCGATCGATAGTTATTGAAACCCGAATGAATCGAGGGTTCAATTATAGACGAGATATATGATATTTAGTGATGTTACGAAGTATTAAAGCTTCGGGATAAGTGGATTAAAGCACAGAAAAAGGATTTCGATTTAATAGTGCGTCGGTACGTTAAACGAAACCTTTAATACCAAACCGAGCAAGAGATGATCGATCAAGCCGAAAAAGATGCACAATTATTAATACTATGATGTTTTAAGTTAATAAATGTCATGGTTTAAGTTTTTTTAAATCGGTTTTATATAAATTTCATTTTTAGCCAAAAACGACCGTTTTAGCCTCGTTTTAAGCCGAATTAGACGTTTAACCGAAAAACGAACTGAACCAGATTATCCAAAACATTATCCAGATTACGAAAATCCGAATGTGTGGCCAAGAATGAAGGAGTGGGTCCCACCCCACCCCTTATCAAAGACCGATCGGCCTTCCATGGTGATTATTATTTTTTTTTCTTTTTTTCAAACAACAAAACACAATCTTCAACACTTTCTCTCAATTCCAAAGGCTTAAACCCGAGTGTTGAGCAAGAACAACGAGGTAATGATCGAGTTATATGTGTGTTCATCTTCCTTTCTTGAGTGTTCTTGCAAGGAAATGAGGTTTCCAAGTGAAAAAGGGTGAAAACCCGAGATGGAACCGATTCTTGCATGATCAAGTGATGTATACGGGTTATACAAGGGATCTTGGTCCAAGGAATGAGTTAAACGAATCAAAAACGAATTTTTACGGTTAAATCTTTGTTTTTGGAATCATAACCGAAACCATGAAAGAAATGGCTTGATCGTGAGTGTAACTTGCTTGGTATTGTGGTATGTTGATTGTAGGCTCTGTATTTAGTGGTAGATAAGGCGGAAAGACGAGTTTGTAGCTCGTAGTGGCGGAAAACGAAAGGTATATTCGGTTATGTTCGGTTTTGGGAAATTTGGACAGATTGTTGATGCTTTAGAGTTAGGTCATGAAATTTTACAGAGGTGTTAAACACATGAAAATATGAGGATGAATATTTGGTGAATTTAATGCTCGGTTTTAGCCAAAAATGGTGAAAAATAGTTAAATATCATGAAAAATTCTGGAAAATTGCAGATAAGCTTTTCATATCATGTATAAGTCACACACAAAATTTGAGGTCCGTTGGAGAAGTCTAAGTAGGCTTTTCGGTTAAACGAGTTCTAGGGATTTCTAGCTCGGTTTTAGTAAAAAGGGCATGTAAAAGAAGATTTTGGTTCTGGAAAAATTACAGGGGACTATGTGGATAGCAGGGGACATCCAGTAAAAATTTGGGATTTTTCTAAGATCGTTTGGTATTTACGACATATTTAGTGTTTAAATGGTGTTTAAAAATAGATAAATAAATTTTAAATATAGAAATTTATTCTGGAAATATTTTTATAAAATTCCCCACTGTTAAAAAGTGATTTGTGCAAAATTTCAAGATCCGAGAGTAAACGGATAAGTATTTGTGCTAATTATCAAACTTTTAAGGTTAAAACGCGTAAACCAGTGAAGTTCGCTTAAGCGAGCTGACTGGTGTATAAAAACCCTAAAAATGAACTATTTTCATATAAATGAGTTAAACAAGTAAAAATAAATCATCCGAAAATAATTCGGATGATTTGAGTAATTTTAACCTATTTTAACAGTTTCCGGTACGCTAAAGACGGAAACGGGTCCCGCGGCCAAACGGGGCGTCTAAACCGAGCTCAAATTTCACAATTTTACTTAAACTATCAGTCAACGACTATTTTCGGGTCGTGTGTGACCAAACTCATTTTTGAAACATAAAAACGAATAACCGTGCTAGGCACGCAAAACGAGAAAAACGACTAATAGTAATTGTGACCATGGAACTCTAAACGACATCACAATCTGAGTCCGGAGAAGTGTTCTGGGTTAACATTGCCCCCGGAACATGTACAGTACTGGGTTAACAGTGTCCCCAGATGTACCGATTGATAAGGTTAAAGATTATATAAACAATAATTGTATAATAACGATCGTAGGGATCATATTACAGATTGGACGTGTTAATTGATAATGATTGTTGTTACCTGCTTGCATGTGCTAAGGTGAGTTTCACGAGCCCCTTTTTCTGAATTGTTTCAAATGTTTTCCCGGGGCGGAAGTATGTTACTACTGAAATATTTAAGTACATACTGAACGCATGGATTTGCATGAATTTTACTGAACGCATGGATTTGCGTGGATTTATATATATTGTTTATTGTACGGGAATCGTACGGAAATGTACTAAGATGGTAATTGTCTGAGTTGTTAACATTGTAAGGTCCCGCAACAGTGTTCTGGGTTAACAGTGTCCCCAGATGTCATTGGAAGTGTTCTGGGTTAACAGTGTCCCCAGAGGTTATTGGAAGTGTTCTGGGTTAACAGTGTCCCCAGAGGTTATTGGAAGTGTTCTGGGTTAACAGTGTCCCCAGAGGTTATTGGAAGTGTTCTGGGTTAACAGTGTCCCCAGAGGTTATTGGAAGTGTTCTGGGTTAACAGAGGTTTCACTTGTGGGCTCAGCATAATTACATTGATAATATTATATTTTGATATTGATATATCATGGTTTACTCGAATTGTGAAACTCACCAACTATTCGTAGTTGACCCGTTTTCTCACATGCTTTTCAGGTACAACTAAGATGAAGTGATTGATTACGTGCTAAGTGCTTGATGTGTGTAAGATTTGCGTGCTGGATGTTAAGATACATTATAATAAATAGTATTATGTATCGTATTGTAAGATGTGTGTATCACCTAGACGGTAATGAAATACAAGATAATGTAATTTGAAGTATATTAATGCATTCATTTTTCTTCATAAACAATGTGGTTGATATCAGAGGTGTCTGTTGCATCCCGTTTACGTTTCCGCTGCGGTCACGGGGTGTTACAGGTTCGCCACTTTGAATGAGTGTGCCATATTCTGGGCGTTGAGCCTTGCGTCGACCGCCTGATGACCTTCTACTCCTGGAGGTGCATCCAGGGCTGGTATACCTTGGTCACTCGGATCAAGGGTTTGAAGATCTGTGCTACCGAGCGCAGTCTTCGGTCTTGGAAGCGGGAGTTTTTCTATATCTCCTCTCGCGTCGTCCCCATCGCGATGACGTTCAAGAACGGGAGAGCACTCCCCATCCTTCACGCTTCCAACTACCAGGAGACTGAATGGTTTACCAAGATCTCCCGGATCCAGACTCCGGTTTACCGCTTTGCGGAGTCTGGGATGGTGATGCTCGGTATGAGCCGGGTATGGAAGGATGCCGGTTCTGGGACGCCGCAAGTACCTATCATCCTTGAATACGGTTCGAATTCTATTCCCTATGGTATGCTCCATCTCTTTTTGCTGATTTAGGGTTTTTCTTCTAACTGTTTTTCTGTTTATTTTCAGAGGGGAACAACTTGCAATCGCTTCTGCAACCGCGTGAGAGCGGTGGTCCCGCTTGGCTGGGTACTCGTGCTCTTGATGAGAACGAGTTGCCCATTTTGGAGCAAACGGCGGATAGGTTCGTGGAGGTCTACCCGCCGGGCCACGAGATTTTGAGCGCCACGCGGCCAGGTAAGGGATTCTTTAACCCTCGCCCTCTTCATGCTCAAACCTCTGCTGGAGTTTCCCTAATTTTATCATCTTCTGATGAGGGATCCGCAGATGGGCCTTTCTTCGTGAGGAAGAAGAAAGCTGCCGGCGTGAAGGGCAAGGCGAAGGTCGCCTCTACCGCCGATCAGGGATGTCGGTCCGACTCGGAGACCGAAAGTGAGGAGGCGGCGGGGAACCCTGGTGAGACCATTGTCACGGGGGTTGGGACAACTGTCACCTCCGAGCAGCCAAGCGTTACGACGGTGACTGGCATGAAGAGGCCAGTTCCATCGGGTTTGTCCCCGCCCGTCAGAACCTACAACATTAAGAAAACCCGTAAGTATACTTTTTATCTTACCCGCAATTCTTTCCGCCATTGTTTTTAATATTGTTATCTTCATGCAGGCGTGGATGCGACCGCATTCCAAAGTGGTGCGGGAAGGAGCAGTTCTGGACCTACGACGGTAGGTTTGCTCAACCTACCCGAGGCGATGACCCAGGCAGCTGCGCCTGTTTGCAGTGTTGGTTCAGTTGCTCATCCCGTTGAGGCAACTGTTCCAATTGTGACGTCATCCCCGCCGGCTGTCAGTGCCATATTCACTGCATCCTTCACTGAGCCGGCGGTGATTTTTTCTACGGGCTCCTCCTCAGCGGCGGCCACGGTTGTGAGTTCACCTCTAGTGAGTTCACCTCCGATGGTCTATACCGCGGCGGCTTCAACCGTGCCTCCGGCACCGGCGACTACCTCGTCCCCGGCCGGTTCATTAGGTATGTTCAGGGTTGGGGCTTCTAGCCAATCTCTGCCTCCTTCCCATCTGCCTGACCTCTTGGATGGATATCCCTTAGGTTCGGGTGATGGGTTTGGCGGCTACCGGCATGTTGTCGACCCTACAGGTGCGTAGGGTTATTTCGGCCTATTATCTTTTTTTTATATCATCTTTTCCTAACCGTTTTTTGTTTTTGCAGTTTCGGATTCCAATGAGGTGTATGTTCCACGGTGGAACATCCGCCGGGGAACAACCCTTCGAACGGCTGTGGACTGCGTCGAGTGGGCGCGTCACGCAGCCCCAAGTAGTGCGTTGGGGGAAGCCATGTCTAGCTACCAGGAGGGTAGGCTGACGAATGATCTTCGGATTCTCCTTGCCCGGATGCAGCCGCGCGTCGAGTTGCTTTGTCGTGAAAACGACAAGTTAAAGGCGGCGCGTAGCCAGGAAGTGGCTCAGGCGCGGGCTATCCGGGAGGAGAACAGGAGACTTGCCGCCATTGCTGCGGAGAAGGAAAAGGCCTTCAAGGCCCTCGAGGTTGAAGTTCAGGCTCGGCTCGAGGCCCGTTCCAAGGCTACCCAAGCTGTTAACGAACAGCTTAGGTTGACTAAGGAAACTGCGCGGAACGTGTCCGAGAGGGCCACCAAAGCTGAAGCCATTGCTGAGCCTCTGCGCGCTGAGAATGAGGACCTTAAAGCCAAACTAGAGAGGCTTCAGCAGGCTCATGATGCTTTGGCATTAGAAGATGCCAAAAAACTCCAAGAGCTCCTGGACCAGAAGGGTATGCTTGACCGCACTGAGCGTAAGCTGAAGGGCGTTGAAGAGGCTGCTGCTAAGGAAGTGTTGCTTGCCAACCTTAACAAAAATGAAGCCGAACGCGCCCGTGACCAAGCTCAAGCTGCCTCCAGGAAGCTCTGATCACCAAGGAATGGCTTCTACGAGAAGCGTTGTCGCAGGTATGCGTAGCCTCATAATATCTTTACGCTTTTCTTTATACTTAGAAAAGTTTTTGATACATATATATATTTTTTTTTGTAGGTTGTGCATCGGATCTTCACGAACACATCTTATGACGATGCCATGAGCGCAGCCCTCAATGCTTCCCATGAGGATGGGGAAAAGGCTGGTTTCCTGCTTGGTCTGGGGTTTGTTGAGAAGGGCATCCCGCCTTCCAACTTCCCTCTTTATGACGTGGACACCGAAGCTGCTTACGACCAAGCAGTGAACCAGTATGCTGCCTTCCCGCATCCGGTGGTGGAGTAGATGAACGAAATTGCTGCTGCTGATGATGGGCTAACTATTCTCAAGGCTTTCCTTGAACCGCCACAGCCAACTGATGGTGCGGGTTCAAGTGGGTTTGGGGAGAGTGGTCCTGAAGTTTGAACCTTGAGATCCCTTCCCACCGTTAGGATAGATTTACATTACTGTAGGCGGGTAGATACCTGGCCATTCTTGTAATGTTTGAATTTTTTATGAATATAAATGTTTATGCGGGTATGACCGTCACTTTCACTTAATGACTTGCTTTATAACGTTATATGACTTGCTCATGCATATTATAGTTTAATTTGGCACTTGTTTTGCCTCATAAACAATATATGATTCGCTCATGCATACTTTAGTTTAACTTAGCAATTTTCCAAGTGTTTTGAATAAGTTAACCTTTCGACGCGTGGTTGTCAATAGGTTAGTGTTCAGTTTCCTCTATCATGATTGTGCGGGTAGGACTGTCACTTTCATTTAGTGGGATGACCAAACTTCACCTATAACTGACCTGCGTGAAGGTTTTCCTCATCTTTTTAGAAATTTTCTAAGTGTTTTGAATAAGTTAACCTTTCGACGCGCGGTTGTCAATAGGTTAATGTTCAGTTTCCTCTATGATGATTGTGCGGGTAGGACCGTCACTTTCATTTAGTGGGATGACCAAACTTCACCTATAACTGACCTGCGTGAAGGTTTTCCTCATCTTTTCCTTAGAAATTTTTACCGTTTTTTGTGTTTATGCGGGTTTTGCCGCCTTCCACACGCAACGACTTACTTCCCCACTTATTTATGCGGTGAATACCGGCATATCAGTGTGGTCAGATCATAAGTATAAATGTAAGACCATCAGCGTCAATGTGATAAGGAGAATCATTTCCATTAGAAGTGGCTCTAGGCCTTTTCTTTACAAGTTTGGAATTGATCTACATGCAGCCTGTGTAATTGAGCTCCCTTCCATGTTCTTGGGATGGGGGTGTCATCGATCCTTTCGAGCCGATATGCACCTGGTTCGGAATCTCGTTGTTTACGCAGTATGTAGTCTCCAACATTGAAGCTGCAGTTTCATCCGTGTTTTCCCCAACTGGGGTTCTACACGCATTAGCCTGCTTAGCGTCCATTACGCCACGAGGTGAGTGAGTTTCCCATTTCTGACGAATGCTTCGACGACGTCCTTCAAGGATACGCATTCCTCCATGGTGTGGCCTTTTGTCCTGTGGAAGTCACAGGATTTGCTCTGATCAGCGTTGTGACGCTGTCGGATTATTGGAGCTTTTGGCCATGGGAGCCTCTCGGTGGCAAATATTTCGGTGACGCTTTTGGTGAGTGGCGTCCATATGGAGTTCCGGTTCGACGACTGCATGTTATCCCCTCCGCTTAACCGAGGGTGCGAGCCGGATGAGGTGTCAAAGTTTACCCTTGACTGCCAAATACCAAGCTTCCTCTTTTTGTTTTGTCGGGCGGTAAGGACGTTGTTTTCTCTTGTTTTTTGAGTGTAGAGGTTTGTGCTCTGGGGAAGATCTCTACCCAGTTGCTTTTCCGTTTCCGCGAAGCGTTTAGCTGCTGTCATGATGGCATCCCACGTGGATGGCATGCCATCTTTACCCGTTAAGGTGCGGATGAGCTCTGGGTCTTCCGCGCCCTGGATGAAAGCAGCGCGAACAAGATCTTCGCTAATAGTGCCCAGACTTAGCTTGTGTGAATTGAAGCGCGTGATGAAGTTTAGTAAAGACTCATCTTCCTCTCGGATGCAGTTGAGGATCGTCCATTGCTCTTCGGTATACTTTCTTTGTTGACTGAAGTGTTGGCTGAACTTCTGCTGGAAGTCTGCCCAATCGTAGATGTGGTGGACCGGTAGACGGTCAAACCACGCTCTGGCTGCCCCAACAAGCGTCATTTGGAACATGTAACACCACGTGGGTTCCGTCCAATTGCTGACGGTTGCCCCCGCTATGAATCTGTTCAAATGATCGTCTGGGTCAGATATACCATCATATGTTCCTATGTTGGACATTTGTTTGGCACTTTTCGGGGCAATTGCTTCCGCAATGTCCCTTGCAAATTTGGACGTTCCCGCATTTGCAACAGTTGGTCTGAAGGTTTTAGAGAAGTCACGTGGGTTTCCACCCGCGTTTTTTGGTTTAAAGGTTTCTCCAAAATTTCTTCTGTGGAAATCTGCTTGTTTACGCTTCCCTTTCGCCCTATGGCGCGGGTTTGCGTCACTGTCAGATTCTTCCCAATCTTCATCATACTCGCACTCATTACTCATGTTGAGCTGTTGTCGAGTGTTTCCGAACTCGTCATTAGCCTGTTGGAGTGAACGTAAACGTTCATCCAACTCAGCTTGGAATTCTTTCTGACGTGCTTCTGCCCACGCTTTAACTTGATCAAGTGTTTGGCGGGGGAGCCTCGTTTGTTGTTTCTCCAACTGGGTATCAATGAATCCCAGGGGAGGATTGTTTACTGCACTTGCCCCGGCTTGGGTAACCGGGGTAGTGTTCGTAAAAATTGTGTACTCGCCGGTGTTCCCCCCAGTAGCTGGGGTTGTGGTTACTGGAGTTTCTTGGTCACTCGTTGGCCTTGGCATCGGAGTAACCTTAACCATCTTTCCAGAGGTTTTGAAAAAACTGAGAAAATTAGTTCTAGCTTTTATGCACGGATGGCGCCAATGAAGAAACACTAAGTGACCCCGGCAGATTACGGATAATCTTAGGATCAAGTAGATGTTTCCCACGAGGGTTAGGTCCGGCAAAGATGGTTATTCTTCTGATGACCTGCAAAACAGACACCGTGAGCTCGTCACTGAGAAGGGGGGGTACCTCCTTGTGACCACCCTCCGGCGTGAGAATCAGACTAGATTGCTCTGAATATAAGTGTATATTAAGAGAAATAGCTAGAGAAGATAAGATAATATCAGATGATATGTGATGATATAAGATAATGATACCGTTCCAAGGTGTTGGAGTATTTATAGCCGAAGGTAGGTTTCCAAGCAGGTACAGCCAGCTGTATAATATTCCTTTTCCACCAACTGTGGGCTACGTACGTGTCATGCTGGTGGTTGGTGGGTAGGCAGCGGCTGATAGTGACATGGCCGGCTGTGTACTATTCCTTTTCCACCAACTACAGGCTATGTACGTGCCACGATGAGGGTTGGTGGGTAGGCAGCGGCTGATAGTGACATTTTGTACTAGAGCGTGTTCCTCCTCGTACTGTTGTCGATGAGCTGTCACCCTGTGATTGGTTCATGGGCTGCTTGGTCAGATCTTGTCTATTTTGTCCATACCTTGGCAGGTATAGTACAAAAGATCTTCCAGAAGCGTACGGACTGGCTCATTTGGGCGGGAGTGTTCCCGCCTTGCTCATTCCTTCTTCAGGTGACATTACTGAATTATTGAGAGTTAGTTCCTTGTGCGTGTAGCCTTACTATTAGTGCGGGTAGCCTTCCCTGATGGCTTGTATCCGCAGCTGCGGGAACAGGCGGGGTACTTTACCATTGGGAGGCTTTTCCTGCGGGAACAGCTGGCGTACTGCGCGTAAGGTCTTCATCTCTCTGAGCATGGTGGGTCCTGCGAATCCAGTTGGTCTTTGCGCAGACGTCCCTCTTCAAGGTGAGTCTTGCGGGTCCAACTGGGATCTGCTGGGACCTACCTCTTCACCAACTAACCACCCGGTTCCGCTCTAGCATAGGTCCATGTTCTTGCTTCTGATACTGGTTCCCTATTGTAACACTAACATGTGTAATGATCAGTAAGTAAGTACCAATATATAGTAACTAAAAGTTTGTCACTACCAATTATATATTTAAATTCTTAACAAGGGTTAGTGAGTCTCTTGTAACATTTAACTGATAGTGTAAATATTTAAGGTTGTAAAAGAGTCGAAAACTACGTTATATATAACTGAACTTAAACTTTTTCGAATTAGCTTTATCAAACTCTTAAATTGAAGTTGCTTAATTTAATAAGAATGTTTTATTTAAACAGAGTCTTGAGTTTTTAGGACTCTAGGAATTGAATTACTAGAAAATAGACCTTTAATAACACGCTATGCGCGTCATTAAATGGGTAGATGACACGCCATCACGTGTCAAGGAAGGCCATGCCATAAAGAAAAGATGACGTGAATTTGTTTGTCATCTTTTTATGACACGCATTATTGACATTTTTTTTGACACTCGTTTGCGTGTCATGATTTTAAGTATTATAAAAAAGAAATTTTTTGGCAGATTCATAATTTTCACATTAAATAATGACAATTAACGTCTAATAATAATAATAATAAAACTAAAATTCATATATAACAAAATAATCCATTCCATATAAAATTTCATAACATACTAACAAACATTCAAATTAACAATATTTCAAAAAAACATTTCATTAACATCGATACGAACATTCATTGGTAAATAAAGGATGCCACAAAATTCGACAATTCTTCACGAATTCCATCAATATCAGCATCCATGTATTCATTATTCCATCTCCCAACCTGAGAAAAAATATAGATTAGTTGAACATAAAGTTCAAATGATATGTCAAAAAAAGTGGTCAATCACGGATTCCATTAAGCAACTTGATAACCTGATCTAGCATATACAATACGACAACTGTACAAGATCAATATCATAAGAGAATTGAGTCTAATTACAACAGAAATACTAAGTTTTATTAATCACATAACATAATAACTTCATATCCTAAGTTCCTAACTGGTTATGGAGACTTATTTATCTAGGTTTAGGGAAAAAAGTTCCGAACTAAATGTCACATTTTGATCAGCATTAATCATCAGCTTGACCATAAAAAGTCAACCATAATAATATAACTTAAACCTACTGTCATAAATTTACTAAACTGATAGAATAATGAAAATATAAAAAACTGCTATATTTACATTGTCATTGACTAGTATTTCAATTCCTTCATCAAGTATCTCTTTCATGAACTTTAACATAAAATAGCCACATTCGGTGCTTCCCGGCTGACATGGACACTACATAAATACATAACAAATAGTCACCGTAACATAGATTCATATAATGAGGTTAAAACTACTATTTCAATAAGGAATTAAATGCTCACCCTAGCATTGACCCAATTGAGTTTTACCCTCAATCCACCACTTTGTGTACCGTACAAGTTCATTGCACTACAAAAATGTTAAGAAATATATCAAATACTAAAACATAATGTTTCCATAATTTGTATAACTTACCCATCAATAATTTGCTGCAACTGCAAATTTACAGTTCCTAAAATCAAGGTAACAGCAAGTCATTGTTGTCATGTGTAGTACGCCCAGCACCCAATGATTAAAAAAAAACCAAATTTAGTCAAACAAATAATAAAACTAATAAAACTTGGATTTCGATTTGGATTTGGATGGTTCAAAATCTGAATTTGACATTTTATTATCACTTGCTAATTTACACCTTTCACTTGTACAGCTCTACCTATAGTTACTAACTTGTTCCCAAAACACCAAGTACCTACACTGTAAAGCATTTGACATTTGTGTTGTAGCATCAAACAGTTACGAAATAAATGACCCCTAAAAATAAATTAAAAAAGTTATCATTCTTTGAATTATATGATTCAAACTACCAAGATTAAAACCATTGCCATAACAAATAGTGGCACATAGATACTACTCTTTACAAAACCTGCATCACATATCATTGGTCACTGTTTCACACAAACAGTGGAAGTGTGTATGCACTCTGCAGCAGATAGTGCATGTAATATTAAAGTTATACATATCAAAATGCAAAGCAAAACTTAGTGTAGGGTGCTTCATGATCCGTCTCTTGAGTAGAATTTAGAAGAAACACAGCTTAACTTCAAATCAGTGAAGCAGACTGGCAGGGATCACCATTTAACACCTCCTACATTTATAATTTCCTTTTTCAACTTCCGGTTTCCCCTTCAAATGATACTCCCCCCTTCCAAATTATAAAAGCACTTTCCTATGTACTTAAATCCAACTAAGAACCGACGAAACCAACCCCAAATTAGCCAAAAACCAATCAACTGAAAACCATATTTACCAAAAAATCTGTTATCGATTTTTTTTGTGTAGCCTCGGTTAACCAAACCAAACCATTCATATTTTCTTATAAATCTAGCTTGTATTATCCATTTCAAGTATTTCTAAACAAAAATTTTAAACCAAGTTTGGTTTTGGGTATTAAGCGAAACGAAAACCGACAAACTAATCGACTAAACCGAACCAATTAACCGTAACCGAAGACTAATCGATGACTTCGGTTTCGTAAATTAGCTTCACAAACACAATCAATTATTTTGGTATAGATAGGTGGTATCTATATCTATCCATACCTTCATTTCATGTATTTCTAAACAAACATTTCAAGCCAAGTTTAATTTTAGTTATCAACCGAAACTAACCGACTAACCTGAACATTTTAACTGAAAACAGACTGGTTAATAAAATAGACTAACAGATGACTTTCGATTTCGGTTTAGGCTAATAACCGATCCTAACAATGCACAACCCTAATTAACTGTCATAAACACAAATCAATTATTACGAAATCCGCTTCATGTATCATGTCAAACAATAAAATAAAAATAATAAAAAGCTATTAACAAACCTTCTATCACGAGGACTACCACGGCGCCCATCGTCCCTTCGATACCGCTTAAATGGAGGCAGAGCGTATCCACCACGCCGCTTGTGAGGCGAACGATTATGATGTTCGTAGTAATCGGAACGACATGTATGCATTCGATCAATGTATCTGTTATCGGTTCTTCTATAATCACGGTCGTAACGTCGCGAAGGAGGCGGCGGCGGGTGGTGATGTAGTTTCATTGACATTGACGTCGGGTTTATGGTCACCAGTCACGGTGTCCACCAGCATGGCTATCACTTCATCCATTGGTGTTGTAGTCGAACTGTAGATGTCAAATTTATCAAACCCTAGATGTTAGATTACATAAACATATTATCTGATTTTCACAACAAAATACCTTCTAAAATCACTTCAAAATTCATAAACATAATAAACATAACAGTAAACTACACAAATTAACATCGATCAGTGTCATCAGTCCATCACAAA
This sequence comes from Bidens hawaiensis, assembly GCF_021521415.1. Classification (NCBI taxonomy): domain Eukaryota; kingdom Viridiplantae; phylum Streptophyta; class Magnoliopsida; order Asterales; family Asteraceae; genus Bidens; species Bidens hawaiensis. Next base: position 1,894 of record NW_027499683.1, on the reverse strand, counting down.
AAATAATAAACAAATGCAAATCTTAAACCAGAGACTTAATGATCAACAACTTAACCTAACAAAATGAATCCGTTACAAAAAATTCGGTTAATCAGTACACATGTCCAACTCGTAACTCAATCGAAACTCATTAGTGTATAAAATTAGGACAAATGACTACAAATAGCACAGAAAAGTAATTAAAGTATGTGAGAGTGTGTGTGTATATATATATTAATATATTATACCTACGATTTGTTCGGTTGCAGGATTGATGACAGGTATTCGATTCTTCCTAACAGGTATGCAAATCTTTAAATCCAGAGCCAGAGCCGTGAATCAGAGTCGTGAATCAAATTGAGCGATCGATGATGAGAGATATGGAATTAGATTACTCTCATGAGAGATAGATGATGATTTAACTTAAGAGTTAAGCCCTAGAAATTAAGTGGCGATGAGATGAGAGAGGGTTTTTTACTTTGTTTTTTTTAACCAAAACGACACTTAAAAATGACACACACTCAAAAGTGTACTCCGTGTTTATTTTTAAATCTTTTATGACAATAAAACGATGACAATCAAATGCGTGTCTTCGTTTCTTCAAATTTTGATAAAAGATGATAATATTTAGTGACAAGCGGTTTTTACACGTCATAAAATTATTGTGTGTCATGATTGGCGTGTCATTAAAGGTCTATTTTCTAGTAGTGATTGATGGTCGGCATGGTAAACTACGATTATAATTCTAGATTTTAAATTATTAAAGAAGAAAATAATTGGTTTATATGCTTGGAAGATTAAAGGGGTTGCGTAAAAGGTTATTGTTAAGAATAACTTTTGTATACCATCTGTAAATAAATTAAGTCACTGTCGTGAGTTACTTTAAAATGACTTGCTAAAATTTCTGAGCATGCCAAGTTTGGGCACAAGTTTAATGTTAAGCTCACTTTATAGGACGGGCTTGGACCCATGTTTCATGTACTAAACTTATCTAGTTAAGCTTGTAAGTCTGAAAACTATTATTTATATAACAAATTTAATAATATAAAAATCACAAAGTTATATGATTAAACAATTGCCTCTTGTAACCTAGAAAATAAAGTCATGATATGCTTATAAAAATATCGACACGTGTTTTACAATGATAAAAAACAAAGAATTAAAAGAATATTGATACCGGTCTTGATAATATGCCGACTCCAGTATATATCTCGTACTCTGTTAGTATCAGTTCGATTCGTCACAATACTATTAAGGTCACGACACTTGATATAGCTTACGATACTAAAAAGATTTTTTATTTCGAATAGAGGTGTGTTTTCAGTAAAATTCAAATGCCGCAAAAAATTATAGAGAGAATCTTGTGAAGATTCATGTTAATTGAATTTTAAAGACAAATTAAGGTGGGTTTAATATGATAATATCATTCATTCAAAACATTATACACCCGATTGCCAATTTTATTTTTACGTACGAGCATTATTTTTTACGACCGTAGGAACACATAATGTGGTACATTAAAGTTGAGCCTGAAGACTGAAAAGACCACTCATTTGACATTGAGTTAGTGAAAAGTAAAACACAAAGATTGATTGATTATGGATTTAACTCATGTTACGTTAACATAAAGTGCAGTTTAGGTAAAAAGTACCAACAAACAGCGCACAAATACGTTACAAAGAGACCCACAATCTTATTTAGGACCAGACTTGATAGAACCGTGTATAACCTGTAGACGATGGATAATTAACAACAATACAATCATATATTTGATCTTTTAACGATTAGGCACCGATAAAATAAAGATATAAGAAGTGGTTATGGTTAACATGCTTTTTAAAACACATACACCTTTTAAACACATGAAGATACTTAGGGTCTGTTTGGTATGGGATAATGGAATGAACGAGGGAAT